>NC_142289.1:38134495-38288495 GCF_965620075.1 Prunus avium | reverse complement strand
TTTGCAATAACTTATACAGTGTCGTATCCCTCTGCAACTCAAAATTTTCTGAAATTTCTTCCAAGTGTCATGCTAGGGAGACCACATTATTAGACCACCTTGTAAACCACCTCTCTAATAGTGGTGCAGCCCACCCACCAACACAATGGGTCCCACCTCTATTAGAGAGGTGGTTTTCAAGGTGGTCTATAAATGTGGTCTCTCTAGCATTTCCCCTTCTTAAAACACTTTAATATTTTTCACTAAATTTATCTGACACGCCAGGTGTGCCCTTGGCTGAGCCTCAGTGCTCCTCGATACGCCTGTTTATGCCTCAGCTGTGCCTCAGTTACGCCTTTGGGTTGAAACGCACTGCGTTCAACGCCTGAAGGCATGGCAAAGCGGCCTAGCAGAAAGGCGAGTTTGAGTCTTAAAATATTGGTAGGAAATA
The DNA here is from genome assembly GCF_965620075.1 of Prunus avium. Taxonomy (NCBI): domain Eukaryota; kingdom Viridiplantae; phylum Streptophyta; class Magnoliopsida; order Rosales; family Rosaceae; genus Prunus; species Prunus avium. The sequence continues at coordinate 38,288,065 of NC_142289.1, read as the reverse complement.
TGTTTAATACTGTAATATGGATAAGGGTGTTAATGACTTATAAAAAAAAAATGCACCATGAGCCCATAAAACTTTGCAGCCAACTTTGATTTATAGGAGGAGTAATATCTCATTGTATTTTAAGGTAAATAATTACTTAGATATAGACAAAGGTTGTAGCTTGTGAAGGGTGAGGAGGTGGAGCACAGTTGGAAAAGGATTCAATTTGGGCTTCTTTATGGGCATAAATCATTTTAAATTTCTGAACTGCTATCCCTGAGCAGACCATGTCACAAAATGATTCTATGTTATTTACTTTAGGTCATATATCTTCTACTAAATTGTATTGTTATCTGAATGCAGGTCATTTATCGGATAAAGCTTCCAGGACCTGCTATTTTGGGTGAGGGAAAGCCTGAAAATCAAAATCATGCCATTATTTTCACACGTGGAGAAGGCTTGCAGACAATTGATATGAACCAGGTATGGGGGTTGCAACCAGAAGGCTGGTGGATTCAGGATTTTACTTTCATGGTGGCAAGCTTAGACATTGCTAATTAATATGACTCATCCTGTAGGATAACTACATGGAAGAAGCCTTGAAAATGAGGAATTTGCTGCAAGAATTTCTTGAGAAGCATGATGGGGTGAGGCACCCTACAATTCTTGGACTGAGGGAGCATATATTTACTGGAAGGTAGGTGTTCTTCTGTTGTTACTAAGGGTGGCTGTATAAAAAACGGGCGATGGCTAGGTATCACTAACATTCTTTCATGACCCCATGCAGTGTTTCTTCTCTAGCTTGGTTCATGTCAAATCAGGAAAACAGTTTTGTCACTATTGGTCAGAGACTGTTGGCCAACCCTCTCAAGTAAGTTCTTACCTCATAATGTCCCCGTGAAATTTTGGGGGAATGAAAAACTTGAAACTAAAAATTATTGCAGACAAGTGTAGTGTAATCTGTTAGTTGTATGTGGACAAGTTTGTACTTGCATTTGGTTTTTTCTTTTTCTTTTTTTTTAATGTGCTAAATTTCTGATTTTGTAATTTCACTTGTGCTAAAGTTCTACTAATTTGATGTTTCTGGTCATCCAGGGTTCGATTCCATTATGGTCATCCAGATGTGTTTGATAGGCTCTTTCACCTTACCAGGGGGGGTATCAGTAAGGCATCGAAGGTTATCAATTTGAGTGAAGACATATTTGCTGGTAAGTTGAAGACATTTATTTGAACAATTATCCATTATCACAATTTATATGGGGGTATTATGATCTTATTATGGATTTGGATGCAGGCTTTAATTCCACACTCCGTGAAGGCAATGTAACTCATCACGAGTACATACAAGTTGGGAAGGGAAGAGATGTGGGCCTTAACCAGATCTCAATGTTTGAAGCAAAAATCGCTAATGGAAATGGGGAGCAGACACTCAGTCGAGATATATACCGACTTGGACACCGTTTTGACTTTTTCCGCATGTTGTCATGCTATTTCACCACAATTGGTTTCTACTACAGTACTCTGGTATGCTGCTTTTTAGTTTTGGTTTCAACTGTTATGTACTTAGTTCTTGAAAAAATAATATATGTAGTTAGTTAAAGGTTCTGAACATGGAAGAATGTTTTTGTGGCAGATTACGGTGCTTACTGTGTATGTCTTCCTTTATGGACGCCTTTACCTAGTTCTTAGTGGACTTGAAGAGGGTTTGAGCACCCAACCAGCAATTCGAGACAATAAGCCTCTTCAAGTAGCTCTTGCTTCTCAATCATTTGTTCAAATAGGATTTTTGATGGCGTTGCCTATGTTGATGGAAATTGGTTTGGAAAAGGGTTTCCGAACTGCACTAAGTGAATTCATATTGATGCAATTGCAATTGGCCCCAGTATTTTTTACATTCTCGCTCGGAACAAAGACCCACTATTACGGACGAACATTACTTCATGGTGGTGCAAAATATAGACCTACAGGCCGTGGGTTTGTGGTTTTCCATGCTAAGTTTGCTGATAACTATAGGCTCTATTCCCGCAGCCACTTTGTTAAGGGTATTGAACTCTTAGTTTTACTTCTGGTGTACCAGATCTTTGGCCATACTTATAGAAGTGCTGTTGCGTACATTTTGATCACAGTATCTATGTGGTTTATGGTGGGCACCTGGCTTTTTGCTCCCTTTTTGTTCAATCCTTCTGGTTTTGAGTGGCAAAAGATAGTTGATGATTGGACAGATTGGAATAAGTGGATAAGTAACCGTGGGGGTATAGGTGTTCCCCCTGAAAAAAGCTGGGAATCATGGTGGGAGGAGGAACAAGAGCATCTCCAGCATTCTGGAAAGCGTGGTATTGTAGCTGAGATACTGTTATCGTTACGGTTCTTTATCTATCAGTATGGGCTCGTCTATCACTTGAACATTGCAAAGAAAACCAAGAGTGTTCTGGTAAATAATGAACCTGATCTCTTTCCCTCCATTCCTTCCTTCCCCCCCAAATCCTATTTTCTTTTCTTTTAGGATATGAAAATTGAAAACTTATTGTTATATTGCATTCACTTGGTAACAGGTCTATGGCATTTCTTGGCTGGTGATCTTCCTTATTTTGTTTGTTATGAAGGTGAGTCAAAATTGTATTCATATTGGCTTATTTATCAACATAGAATAGAAAAAGTGCTTTACATACATAATTGCCGCAATATAGGCTGGCTGCTTAGCTTTCGTAATTGCTTTGCAAAACTAATATTGTGTTTGCTACCTAGTGATAATCTGGTTGTGAGGTAACTTTAGGCTTTTGCTTTGCCCATTCGGATTCCTGCAGTTCAGTTGTTTGGGTGTTTGGTGCATAGATCTGATTTTAAACATAATTTGTTTCCCTTTCTTGTTTGTGAATCTCATTCCTTTTCTACATGTTCTTACGACATGTGGACAGCATTTGCAAGCTTCTGTTATTTGTCTTTTTCCTTTTTTTCTGGTGGCTTGTTTCTGAGTTTTCGTGGACTGCTGGTCCACATTGATTATACTTACTAATATTATCAGTATTTTCTCATAAAAAGAAATATATAGTTTAACAAATGTACTTAATTGTTTCTCTTTCTTTCCAGACTGTATCTGTTGGGAGGCGAAAGTTCAGTGCAGAGTTTCAACTAGTGTTCCGGCTAATAAAGGGACTAATATTCGTAACTTTTGTGTCTATTTTGGTGACTTTGATTGTGCTGCCTCACATGACGCTGCAGGATATCATTGTGTGCATTCTTGCTTTCATGCCAACTGGTTGGGGAATTCTTCTGGTGAGTGAATGTTCCAGTCTTGCCTTACCTTAGTTCAGGGTTGCAAATACACTCTGGATATAACAACAATGTTGTGTTTTCTTTAATCCTTAACTGAAAATTGGGCTATAAGATCCCTGAACCAAACTTCTTAGCACACGGGTAGCCGTGGTACCATCTTCAGATCCGACCCACTTGGATTTGTTAATAAGGGTGATATGGTGATACCCTCTGTTTTGGAGATTTCCCAACTTTCTGCTGTTAGTTTGAGTTGTTACAATGAGATTTCCCAAAAGTAAAATTTGCGCAATACAATGAGGTTGTAATTGCATCTTGCACTTGTGGGCATTTCTTTGTCCTTGAATTTCCTAATGTCATTTTGTCTTCCCATCTCTTACCAGATTGCACAAGCTTGCAAGCCTGTTGTTCACAAGGCTGGTTTATGGCCATCAGTTCGGACTCTTGCTCGCGGCTTTGAGATAGTTATGGGTTTGCTTCTATTCACACCAGTTGCATTCTTGGCCTGGTTTCCTTTCGTTTCTGAATTCCAAACCCGTATGCTCTTCAACCAAGCATTCAGCAGAGGTTTACAGATTTCTCGTATTCTTGGTGGGCAACGGAAGGATCGTTCATCCCGGAACAAGGAGTAACCATGCTAGTTACAAGAACAGCTTTCAAGTTAATTGTTTGATTGCCTCGCTACTTCCTTCCAGCAGACTCTTTAAACAATAGTTTGTCGGTATATGCTGTAATTATTAATGTGTTTGGGTTGCATTTTTGTTTGTTCCACTTGACTGACGGCAGCCCTGTCAATTTTTCAGATCTTATTAAAATTGCATATTTGTATCTATGTAGATATGATAAAATTCCTGGCTAAATTATCAAACCATGCCATATGCCCTTTGGTTGACTTCCATTTGGTTTTTGCCATGATCAAAAGTCCCAGCCATGGGTGCAAATATTTGTAAAACACACAAAAGGCCCTCTTCACTATGTATGGACTTGGCTTCTTCTTCTTTTGAAAATGTAGCAAACTAACGTACTATATGAAATGAACTATGCTGCACTAGTTACTCCATTATTAAAATTTGAGATGTGTGGTGATACGAGATTTGGATGCAAATATGGACCCTATCTTAGAGTTAGTCATTTCAAGATCAATTCCAATTCCTTCTTTTCTATTCCATTTATTCTTTTCGGATTGAGATGTTGAAACATATTAGATTAGAAAAACAATTAATTTTTTTCATTCATATAAATCTCTTATGAAATGATGCTCGACTCTTTACATGTTACACTGCGAGCGATTTGTCTGTAAGAAGCCAATTTGTTTCCTTCCTTAAAAAATTAAAAAAATATATTTTTCAATCAATAACTAGCACTGAATTTTTCTGGATTGCTTGCATGGCAACTAGCACGGGTTATATTTTTTTTTTTTTAAACACTGAAAAAAAGTGGCCAATGGCAAACTGACTAATTAAAAGGGGCGGCAGTTGAAAGAGTTTGAAAACAGCAGCAAGCAAGCCTGCAAATACAGAGAGACGCATAGTTGAGTTGAAAGAGTCACAGATGACACAACTCATACACAATCAAATACTCCATTTATTTATTTATTGTCTTTCAAAACCTCCCTCTCTGTCTCTCTCTCACTCTCATTTGTCAGCTTTCATTTGTCACCTTCTCTCTCAGTGATTGCCTCGTTGCCTATTGTTACAATTCTCCATCAATTTCTCATTTGTTTTTGTTTTATCTTATGGCTTGCAGTCCTTAATTTATAAACAAACCCAGCTCATGTTTTTCCTTTAACCAGCATCTCTTTCATTGCCTACTTGTTCCTTGCTAAGATTCCCTCCACCACATTCTTCCTTGAAGATCAAAACCAAATCTTTTCTTCTTCTTGGATTGTTGCTGTGCCAACTGCCAACTGCGGAGCCAGTAGTTTGAGTTGCAGGCATTCAACTACTAATATGCCTTTGGCATCTTGGCAACTGGGTTTTGTCTGAAGTTTCCTCAAGTGCTTTGAATTTCGCTGAGGAGAGCTTGAAGGTGAGAAAAATGACGTCTTTACAGAATATATATAATATATACTATATGATGCTCTCTGGGTTTTTAGACTCAAAGTAAGTTTAGATCATTAGTCAAAGGAGTAAATGAGTTTATGATTCAAAATATTTTATTTTGGTTCAAGAGGGTAGGAAAATTTGGTGTTTATGAAGTAGATTATAGGTTCAAGGTAATGCTTGCATTTGTCAAATATCTCTGTGGTTATTTCTTTTTCCAATTTTTTATCGTCTCTTTGGTTCTGTTTCTGTTTCTAAATGAATTTTGATCACACTGGATGAGTAGCCTCTTATTACTGGTCATTGTTCACCATTCATTGAGGAAAAAAGTTTTCAACTTATGATTCCAGGATACTAAGAAACATAAAATTTTTAGTTGGCAGACATGTGCTTTGAAGTATTTATAGGGATAAATTGATCAAATCTTACATCCAATTTACTGGTAACATCCAGAGGATATTCTGCTCTAGTGGTTTCTTCTTAGCATAATTTACAGTGCTTTTGATTTTCTTGGATTTCATTGCATGGTTTTGTATGAAACAGATGAAGATTTAGTTTCAGCTATTAAACTTGGTTTTTTTTCTTCTTTGGCATAAGATTCAGTGTGAAGAAAGGTTTTAGTATCAGCAGCACAAATGGCATCGTCTTTGGAGGATCTTCTAGCAGAAGATGGGTTTAAAGGAAGAAAATCATTGACCAGGTCGAGGACTTCCTACCATTCTGGTTCAACTATACGTCATTTTCCAAATTCAGAAGAACACAGGAAACGTTCCATGTCAGGAGATAGAATAAGGCCAGAGAAAACAAGGTCTGATGTGTCTCGGTACGGTGTGAGAAATAATCTGCCAACAGGTAATGATATTAGAGGAAGGAGACCAAGAGAAGATCTTCTTGTAAGAGACAAAATAGAAGGAGGATCAAAGAAAGAAATTAGGGATGGACTTGGAGGAAAAGGTCCTACCAGCCACGGTGTGTGGGAAGCTAGAAGTTTAAATAGCATTTTTCCCCAGAATCAGGCAGCAAATGAGATAGTTGAGGTTGATGATGAAGACTTTGAGAGATACAAGGACATATATTCAAATGAACTGTATAGCTCGGAAAGAAGGAAGGATAAGTATTCTAATGGAAGTACGGAAAACGAAGTATTTGAAGAGAGGTCAAAGAAGGAGACAGAGGTGGACAGGAAACATAGCCACAGTTCAAGTTCAAACAAACATGTGGCTGGACGTACAAGTTTTAGTGAGAATAATAGGCAAAGCAGGAAACAGCCTGAGACCTCTCATGACAGATCAAGGAGAGATTCATCATATAGCAAAAATTCTGAAGATGCTCGTGGTCAAAAGCATGACAAAGTCTTACGGGCAGTTTCTGAACCTGCTCTCGATGAAATTGCTATCCAAGCCATGGTCTCCATCCTAAGTGGATATATTAAACGTTTTCTCAAAGATGACAACTTCCGGAGTGCACTAAGAGACAACTGTATCTCCTCCCTAAACTTTATTCATCAGGAAGAAGGGCATTCTGAGAGCAGAATCATAGCCAGCCTTGAGCAGGCAATTGAAACAGTGGAAAAGGCTGCAGAGGAATCTGCAAGTGAAAAGGATTTAAAAAGAGCTTCTTTGCAGCTTAGTGTTATTACAGGTTTGAACTCAGCTGATTTGAAGGATGGATTTACATCTGGGGTTCCTAACTATAAATTGTCAGCTTGTGCTCATCTCTACCTCAGTGTGGTGTATAAGCTAAAGAAGAAAGACAGGGTATCAGCTAAGCATCTTTTGCAAGTGTTTTGTGATACGCCCTTTCACGCAAGAACGACATTGTTGCCTGAATTATGGGACCACCTGTTTCTTCCGCATCTTTCACATTTAAAGGTTTGGTATGATCAAGAAGCTGATTCTCTAGCAGATAGACAAAACAAGCCAAGGAAACTGAAGCTTTTAGGAAAGGCGTACAATGAAATTTTAGATTCTGGTACTTACCAATTTGCAGTTTACTACAAGGACTGGCTTACAGAAGGAGCTGAATCTCCTTCCATCCCTTCCATTCCTATCCCATCTGTATCTCTTCAGGAAGTCCAGCAGGGAGGTTCTCATAGTCATTCTTCAGAGGCCCCTAGTCCAGGTGGTCCCCAGTCAATGGTCAGCAAAAGACTGTACGATTCTGTGTTTGGTCGTTCAAGTAAACCTGAATCTGATGAGGCTGAAGATGATGGAGATATAGAAAACTTTGATAGTTGTATGAGAAGTTCTGATGGTTCAGCTGATGCTAAACAAACAAGTCAGCACTCTTCTGAAACAGTTCAATATAGGTACCAAGATGTTGAAGAAGAATCCACTAAGAGTGCACCAGAAGATGGATTTCTTTCTGTAAGTAACCTTTTTTTGTGTGTGAATTAATTCTTTATCCAAGCACATCTAAAAATTTCTAGGGTTTATATATGTTTACCCATTCTATGCTGGGATTGTCTTATGAATAACTTCTATAGTAATTAGCAGCAGTGTTGCCTTTCATTTTCTCTTGAACATAAGAAGCTTTATCCAATTAATGTTTATTTGGAATTGATTCTAAATAAAAACTACATCACACCGGGAAGAGTGTTAAAAAAATCTGAAATATTTTACTAAATCCAATTTCATGCTCTAAAACATTTCTGTAGGAAAATGGACTCTTAATGACAGAAGAGCAAAAGTGGGGTTATCTTGGAGTGAGTGATCTACCAGAAAGTGACCTAAATCATCACTTTGATAACATATGTGGAGAAAATACAGAAAGCACCCAGATGCTGCATGCATCAGCATGTGCAAAAGAGAATAAGCTTACCCTCAAAACCCGTGAAAAATCCGTTTATGAACAGCAACGCGCGGAGGGTTCTACTGTTTCAAATTGCAGTGAAGCATCAATTACCAGCTCTATTGTAAATGTACTGAATTCTTTCTAAAATCTTTAACTATGTACAATGTCATTTTCTAGTTTATGGTATTTATACTTTTTCTCTTTAAGTGCAGCCAATCAAAGAAAGGTCTTCTTTTGAAGGTGAGTCAAAAGGAACATCTAAGATATTATACCCTTTAGTGCACATCTCGATTTGTTTCTCATGTTTACATTCCCTTGACACAGAGTTACATGGAAATTACTTTGAAGAAGGAATCATTTTCTGGTGCATTCCCCAGGACTTCATTTGCCCTCTAACTGGAAGGTTGTTTGAAGATCCAGTGACTCTAGAGACTGGTCAAACCTTTGAGCGGTTAGCCATCAAGGCATGGTTTGATAAAGGAAACAGAACATGTCCTGTGACAGGAAAATCATTGGAATATCTAGCAGTGCCTCTTCACAACTTCATCTTAAAGCGTGTGATTCATAGTTGGAAATCTGAACATTGTAGGAAACTCTTGGCTTTTGCCTCTCAAGTAGTGGGGACCTCAGGGAGAGATGGATCCAAACACTATGATGAGATAGCTATCTTCGTGCTAGAGCAGCTTCTCACTTGTTTCAGCAAAGAGGAAAGGACAGAAAATGCCAAGCACCTTACGTCTCTTGGAGGCTTGCAGTTTCTTCTTCAATGGTTTGAATTAGGAAAGGTGGAAGAGAAATCTCGTGCTGCAGTGCTGTTGTCCTGTTGTATAGAAGCAGATGCAGATTGTAGGAATATAATAGCAAGAGACATTAACAAACAGTATGTTATGGAACTACTTCAGAGCAAGCAGATTAAGATAAGAACAAATGCAGTGTTGTTGTTGACAGAACTGATTTGCCTGAAGAGGTGAGTAACATTGGCTTGCTGGTAATACATGTCAAATGAGCTGCTCTGGTTGCTTCTCAATATATAGATATTTTTTTGAAGTTAGCACATTAAAATTGACAAAATGAGTCTGTCAGCAATCCCCTTCATATATTCTTTTTATCTTCATTGTGCATGTGTGTGAGCAATTCAGAATCCAATATATGAGAACCTTGCCATCTTTTAGTTTTGGATATGTGCATAAACAGACTGTATAATGGTGATGTGGAAACAAAATATAAAAGAAATTTTATATGGAAATTTCCGATGAACTTGGATTGGTTGTTGAAGGCTTGAAACAACTAATAAATGCCTATTGAAAGATAAGGGATTGCATAACTGTAATTGTTTGTGGTTATATGGTGTCTGCTAGTACCTTTCATCATTGATTTTTCTTTTCTTTGCCATTGCAGGAAGAATGATGTCACAACATTTCTCAGTGGCTTGCAGAATGAAGGGATTGTGAATACAATGGACGTTTTGCTTGTGTGTCTCCAGAGTTCTCCAGCCAATCACAGACCCTTGGTTGCAGTACTTTTGTTACACGTAGATCTTCTGGTACACTCCTTAAGTAGTTCACAGGAATTTTCTAAAAGTTCCATCCTAATTGTCTTCATTTATTCTTGATGCCATGCCACTTTGCTTGACCCCTTCTTGCATTAGTGGTGCCCCCTTAAACTCTGAAGTAGTCACTGTGGAAGGCATTATGTTGTGTGAAAATAAAATATATGACAATCAAATTTTTTTTCGACAATGTGAGCTATAATTTCTGATTTGCAGGAATAATTTCCCTACATGCTTAATGGTGCATAAACCTGCAGTAATTATAGGAATTTAGCTATTGCCGCTCATATAAATGCCATGTAATATCTCTGTCTTCCTGTATCTTACGAGCTCAGACTTGAAGGGAATTGATGGCTGCTTGGTTGAGAGATGAAAAGTTTCATTTATCTGAACTGTTTAGGTTGCTGGTGGTATGAAAGAAAAGTGACTTAAATACTAAGCTACTGATATGATTATAGGTATATAAGTATCTTGTTATGAAGAAGTAGCCATAGCATAGGGATCATAAAACAGGCTAATCCTCTGTGGGTGCTCATAGAAAGAAGGCAAACAGACCGCAGAGGTTGCCCTATGTTTGATGGTTATTTTCAACATTTGATGATCTAGTGATACTTTGAAGGGAGATTCACTATTATACCCAATATAGGGGCCCAAATTATAAAAAAACCCTATATGAAATTAACTTTAGAAACACAACCAAAGCCCATTTATAACATAACAAAGAGGCTTTCAACTTCTTATAAATTACAAAACTGCCATCAATTTCTTAAAACAAGCCCAACCCCAAAACCTCATAAAACTACCCAAAACACTCAATAGGGCATTAAAGTAATTTAATAATAAAATTAAATTCAATAAGGCTAGCTGTCATTTTTTGGATTTGTTTATAGAAATTAAATGATGTAGGGTTTATCTATATTATTAGTGCTAAGAATGGGTATATGACTAAATATCTCTTCTTGGAACTCCCTTTTCTGTTTATTAGAAACTATTGTCTCTATCCCTATTCTGCATGATCAAATGTTGTTAACTAAGACAACCATCTGTTACAGGTAGAAGTAGAACCTCAGAAGTATGGTATGCATAGAGAGGAAGCTGTTGATGCAATTACAGAGGCTCTTGATTGCAGCTTAACTGATGCGAATGTCCGAGAGAATTGTTGCAAAGCACTTCTTATCTTGAGAAGGTACTTCTCTTTCTCAGGGAAATTGTTGTCGCGAAGTTGGATCTTAAAGCCAACAGATTTTGGTGGCAGTTGTGAAGTGAATTCACTTGACAACGAAGATGGTTCACTGGCTCATGGCGCATCTCCATCGGTACATACATTCGATCCCCATATTCTTTGTCCAGAGAATTTCTTATCTATATTCATAATTTCATACCATGGTCACTAGATATAGCTTCTCCAGATTTTCAATACCATGTTCTGTTTTCCCGCTTTCTTAAGTGAAAGAAACTCAAAATTCTACATCAATCACTTTAGTGATATGTTTAAAGATAATTATCTGATGTTTTAATTCATCAAATTATAGGATGACGAAGACAATTCCATTGAAGATTGGTTGAGGAACTTGACAGTTACACTGCTTGGTAATGGGAAAAAGTCTTTTTTAGAAACCCTTTCAAAGTGTTTAGGATCTGAAAACTTGGATTTGATGAGGGTGTGCCTAATCACGGCGGAATGGTTGAGCCGTGCACTTTCTTCACTATCTGGTTCTGAGTTTCAGCTCACAGCCTTCTCATCTCTCATTTTTCCACTAAAAGAGAGGCTGAAGAATGGTGAGCAGGTTGAGCAGAAGATCCTTGCTTCAGTGTCTATGCTCAACTTCAGCAAAATATCTGGTTAGTCACTTCTACATAAACTTATTTTCCACAAATTTTACATAAAAATCAACAACAAACACTGTGGTGTCACTGGTGTGTATATATATATATACATGTGTCTTTATTTCTTGTCTCTGAGTTTTGAAGATTAGAATAATCTGTCGATGCATCACTCGATGGAGACGATTGACTATTGATGATTCTGTGGTTTAATTAGTGCATGGATTCCAGAATGCAGGGTGCTTTTAAGGGAAAGCACAGAAGATATTGCAGTTCCTCTAGAAAACCTTGCTGAAGTAACATGGAGTGCAAAACTGCTACATGCCATTATTTCTGGAGAAAACCTTTAATCTAGTATGAAAGACATGCTAGGATTGTTCCTCTGTAATAATTACAATTTTGCAGGCGTTTTACATTTTTTTAGGCAAAGATGGGCGTAATATATTACAGCTTCAAAAAAAAAAAAAGGGTTTTCAGTATATATAGAAGAATGAATAAGCAAGAAAACCTTAGAGCATTTCTGCTGCTTTCCTAAGTCTTATTTAGTCAGGAATTTCAAGAGTACTAAAGTGAATTACAGTGAGCTATGTATTGCTTGTAGCAAAAATATTTGTATATAACTTTTTTGATCTTTTTCCTATAATTTTGTGACACATGCTTTATCTTACAATTTCACGCAAAGACGGACGGAACTATAAATTTTTTACAATGGTAGGTTGAAATTTTTCCATCCGTCTATTATGCTTAGGTGGCTGAGTGGATTTGTCTTCAAATTTGTGGGAAAGGAAAGGAGTGAACATTTTTACCACCAAGTTGGGTTGACTTTTATAACATTAGCACCAAATTTCTATTTTTCCCAAAAACTTGTACTAGAGCCTACCCTATACTAAGCAATGGTCTCACCCTTGCAACTCTTTGGATTGAGGATGGTCTAGTTGTGTGGATGTTTTTATTGGTTTTGGATGATGTGCTAGAACTTTCTAGCTTGGTTTGATTTTAATGATATATATAGGATTTGGTCATTACAAAAAAAGATACACAATTGTTAATAGTAGTTTGATAATTAATAATGGTACGTTGGATGGTTAATACCGGCTTGAGCTGGCGAAAATGTAATTTTAACTAAATTTGTATGTAACGGTCCGCGTTGCCGCTAAAGTAATTACAACTAAGTTGTAATTTTAACTAACTTTTATATAACGGCATTACAACTAACTTTTATATAACGGCCTGTGTTGCCGCCAAAGTAATTACAACTAAGTTGTAATTTTAACCAACTTTTATATAACGGCCCGTGTTGCCGCCAATTTTATTATAACAAGTTTCTACGTAACATAACGTTCAGCGTTACAGTCAATTTCAATATAACGGTCAATAAAGCGCGCTAATTTAAAATATAACTAAATTTTAAAACATATTATAGCAAGCACCCCCAAGAGCATACATAGACAAAAAACACATATTATAAACTAAAAACATCATTGTTCTACTAAACCCAAACACATATAGGAAACACCCAAGAACATTCATAGACCCAAACACAGATTCTCAATTAAAAACCAGATTGTCCTATTAAACTCCCAACACAAACTAATTATAATAGATCCAATTCATATTCAAACATAGATAGACTAAAACCACTTTCAATTGTTGAGCACTTGAGCTCTTTATTTCTGTTCCATCTGCACCTCTACCTCAAATAGGCCCTCAAAGTTCATTCCACCATATCCAGAAGGTCCAGCCTTCTCACTATCCTTCTTCTTTCCAATCTTGACACCCACCTGACCATCACCTGCTCCTCCAGAGTCTGGTGCAACTGCAGTAGGAACATTCATACTACGGGCTTTCCTCTTCTTTGCTCTTATTGTTTCATGGGAATAGCTCTCACCATGGGGCAACACGATAGTGACTGTACTGTCTGCTCCACCAGATCCATATCCTGCAAATCCAGAAGCTGCAACAACCTCCTCTTGATCTTTCTCTTTCATGGTCACACTCTTCTTACTCACTCTAGATCTCTTCTGCTTTGGTTCTGGATCTTTCTCTTTCATGGAAGCACTCTTCTTATTCACTTTCTTCCTCTTTGGTTCTTGCTTTTTCTCTTTCCTGGGAACCCTCTTCTTGCTTTTTCTGTCCGCTTTCAGTGCTTCTCCTCTTGCTATCTCTTCAGGGCTCCTGGGGTGAACGGACCTTGAGTGAGAGGCAAAGAACTGCGACGTCTCGAAGACCCGCCTGCATTTGGAGCACGTGTACGGCCCGTTCTTGTCGTGTTTTAGGCTGCGTGTTTTCCCGTCTCCCAGATCACAAACAGCAACCTGATCAACATGCTCATCCGGAACAGCTAATAGATCACCAACGTCACCATCGCCACCGGATGGTGGCAGCTCTCTCTCGCCATTGGACTGATCTCGATGAGCATCATCATAATTTGGAGAGTTAAGATTTTGAAAGTTTGTTGGCACTTCAGGTGTTGGCTCTTTGCTTTGATACTCACTTGGTTTGGGTTGAGGTGTTGGGATATAAACACTGATTGGCTCAGCCACAATAGGTTCATCATCAGAAGAAGAAACATCATCATCACTCTCAATAGAAATTACTGTTGGCGGCTGGGAGTTTTGAGAACGATAAGGAAATATATGACCATAGTTGTTAAAATATTTTGGTCTTTGAAAATTAAAAGGGGCATGGCTGCTTGAGGCTTCGGCTCTCTTGTTAACTCTACTAGTAGAACCAGCAGTGTTATTAGTACCGAAATGAATTGGATGGTGACGGTTCACTGGGTTGGTGTTTAGGAGGACTGAAGAAGAAGAAGAAGTAGGGTTGGGGAAAATGGACTGACCAAGAAAGCGCTCAGCGTTTGAGGTTGCACTGAGAAGCTGACTTCTTAGAACCTCCTCATGGGCTCTCAGAGGGCTGCTGCTGCTCAGCTGAGCAAGAAGAAAATGAGGGCTGCCGCCTAGGCCTTGAGCTGCTGCTGGTTCGTTAATATCTATGAATGTGTGTATGTGAACCCTACTTCTAGGCATATTGTGGGAAATGAGAGGTTGTTGGTTTTGATAAGAAATAAGCCTCATGTTAGGGTTAACAATGTTGTTACCCAGGAGCTGAGGCTGGGGCTGACGATGAGGATGAGGATGAGATGGGTGAGAATGAGGGCAAAAAGACCTCATCAAACCACAGCTCTCACTCAAACAGTTGTTCAAAGCAGAATAATTGGGGTGACTTCTCAAACGAAGTCGAGTAGCTTCTATGGTCTCATCGTGAAGGCCAAAACGAAACAATGAGGAAGCCATTGGGTTGATTGATTGAACAAATTTGGGAAAGGCTGCTGAGAGAGAGAGAGAGAGAGAGAGAGAGAGAGAGAGAGAGAGAGGTTATGAAATTTTCTTGGGTGTATTGAAAGACAAATGAGTTCAATATATGATGAGAGGGGTTGTGAGGCAAATAAGGTAAATGAATTGGGTTATATATAGAGCCAGGAATGAAAAAGTTGGTGCCCGTAACATTTTTTTTTTTGGGTTAAAATTTTTAATGTGTTTTTGCCACGAGTGGCCAAGCCAGATGTGACCGAGGTCATTTTTTTCGTGATAAGAAGGAATCTGTCCACTTTGGGTTTATTAGGAAGAGGAGTAAATGTAAAAAAACTGAAAACCGGCTACTTACTTAATGCAGTTTGGTTGCATGGCATATGAAAGCTCATAGTCTTAGAGAGGTGCAAAAATTAAACGCATTTCTGAAAAGAAACGACCGCAGATGCAATGTATGTACATTCTTGGCTACTCCTTCCTTCAATAGAAAGCATGAAATATTTGTACCATTTCCATAACCTAGGGTTAATTTTGTGCCAAATTGCCAACTCACTTTGTATTAGCTACGTGGAGAGAGGTTAATTTGTGCCATTTTCATAAATTGAGGGTAGGCCCAATGGAGCCCAGCCCATTTTGTTATTGAGCCCAATGGAGCCCACTAGATATAGAATGTTGTTGTTCTTATTATGAACTTAATTAATACACAAAATGAAGAAATTAATGAGTTTCATCTTTGTTTAAGTGGGAGCCAGAAGTCTTCAGGTATATATAATATAGGGTTACATATATATGTGCCTAGAAAACAGATAATCTTATGGATGTTGCAATAATTTTCATATTTGACCTCAAATTGAATGTACTATTACTATATGGTTGGTGAGAATGTGCGTTGTCAAGGAAAAAGAAACAACATTACCATTTTGTCGAATGATAATTTACTTAAGAATGAAGTTAATTTCAAGTCCGCGGCCATCCAATAATAAAATGATAGTTTAAGGTGAAAGATAAGTGTTATAATATAGGATTCTTTTTATATAAAAGAATTCTAGAATTCTAGGCGGGTTTGGGAAGGGGATGAGGATTCCCCGATAATTCTTAGCGGGAATGGTGGCGATAAGACAGGGCGGATATGGGAAGTGGGGATGGGGATGGTATTCCATACCTGGCCCGTGAAAGCTCATAGCCTTAGAGAGGTGCAAAAACTCATCATTTTTTTTTGGGGTTTTCCATATATAAAATCACTATATAGGATTTCCTAGATTTTACAAATGGTAAGAAAATGAATTTCCCATATGCATGCATTTGAGGTGTGCCAACAAACCCTTTGCCAAAGTTATCCTAAGTCATTTGGACCAAAAAGAGTTACCCTAAGTCATAAAGAAACTAACCGAGTTTGCTTTCATGCCCATTTCTATGTGAGCTCTCGGGCCCATGAAAAAGTCTATATAACAATACATAGTACAAGTCAATTGGGCACAATAGTCACTTACTTAGCACAACACTCTCGAAACCCCGATTGTTTTAGTTCTCTCTCTCTCTCTCACTGTCCTCTCCTTTACATAAACTCTTAATTAGTAGCCATGGATTTCCCAAAGGACATGTACAACCAAATCCCTCACCCTCACATATATTCAACCACCAACATCCATTTGCCCATTCCCAATATATCTCATCATGATAGCCATATCATACATACACAAAGGGTGTTGAACTCATCCCATAGCCCGACTCACACTGCTATTAGCACTACTTATGATTTGAATGGCTTACCTGCAGTGAGATCAGGCCACCAAAACTTGCATCTGATTCATGCCTCATCATCCGACGCATATCGGGGCATACCAGTCTTCCCAAATACACCTGTCATTCCTGTGATGAGACCATATCAACCACGTCCACGAGGGGGACATGACATTGCCATGATCAACCAACACGGGATGATCATGGAAGTTCAACCAACCCAAACCCGTCCAACATTTCCAAACAGCACCCTTAATCTCAATCTTAATAGATTTCAACCTCCTGCAGTTGACATGCACTTCATTTCCCCCTAAATAATATTGCAAGCCCTACAACTTTCTCCTCACAAACCCATTATGTAAATATTAGTAATAACCCCATCATGTATAGGGCACCACCTCCATCATTCTCATCCAATATCAATATTGGAAGGGCAACCATCATGAGCAACAACCAAGCTGCAGTGCCAATCTCATATTGTTGTTGTTGTTGCGGCAACGTCGTCTCAACAATAGCCCAAGCCCCTAGCCCTAAGTGAGCATTAGTGCTTCGAATGTTGCAAATCATTTGCAAGCGGCAGTGCCATTTGAGCTCCTATTCAAGGAATAGCAAATTAGAAGCTGCAATAAATGGCAACAGATTCAAGCCTGAGGACTCATTATTCTTTGACCACATTCTAGGGTTGAGAATGGCTATCTTCTCGCATTGTAACTTTCACCGTTTGGGTTGAGGACTGAGTGTCAATGTTTTTATTTATTTATTGCTTTTGGATAATGTATTCTAGCTCGTTTTGATTTTAATGATTTGATTTGGTCATTACTACAAAAAGAGAAACATCGTTGTTAATAGTAGTTTGATAACTAGCTCAGAATGGTTGCACATAGTATTGCCGCTAAAGTAATTATAACTAAGTTGTAATTTCAACTAAGCTTTTGTACAACGGTTTGTGTTGCCGTCAATTGAACTATAACTAAGTTTCTATATAAAAAAACACGATTAGTATTGCCTTCAATTTAAGTTATACATACATTTCAATATAACGGTCAATGCTTCGCGCCAATTTGAATATAACTAAATTTTAAAACAGAAACACCCAAGGGCATCCATATACCAAAACACAACTTATAAATTAAAAACAATATTATTCTAATAAACTCCCAATATTTATCTCAAACTTAATTAGAACCAATGTGTATTTAATATACTATGAGAGCCATTTTGAGGCATATAAGGTATGTGTTACATATAGAGCCAGGGATTAATTCCTTTTTTGGGTAAAAAAGTTTAATGGGTTTTGCCAGGAGTAATACATTTATCAATATTTTCGTGATATGACCAAAGTCGTATGTTTTGGGTTTATTAGGAAGAAGAGTAAATTGTAGAAAACTGAAATCCATGCATGGCATATGAAAGCTGTGGAGCATATCCTCAGAGAGGTGCACAAAAATTAAATGCATTTCTAAAAAGAAAGGACTGCAGATACATGTATGTGCATTCTTGGCTTCCCAGTACTTGAATGGAAATTATGAAATATTTGTACTATTTCCATATAAGTTTAATATTTTTCTACCCTAGGTTAATTTTGTGCCATGTTGCCAACCAGCTTTATATTAGCTAGGTGGAGGTTAATTTGTGCCATTTTCATTACTTGAAAGTTTTTTTTATTTTTACATTGGTTTAATCTCTGCTAAACCACAAAGTTGGTTTTGAATGGTAGAACAATTATAATTTTTTAAATTAATTTGGTTAGTAAAAATTAAAATTCTCACCAGATTTTTGTTTTTGGGATCACCGGATATCAAGTCTTTCTTTTTAATTTTGGTTTTTCATATATATATATATATAATCACCGGATATCATTTTCTAGATTTCACAAATTGTAAGAAAATGAATTTCTCAATCATATACATGCATTTGACATGTGCCAGCAAAACCCTTCGCTTTTAGGGTAAAAGTTACCTTAAGTCATTAAGAAGTAGTAACTAAGTTTCCTTTCATGCAAGCCATCTCGAACTTCATGGGGCCATGACAAAGTCTATATAGCAGTACACAGTGCAAGTCAATTAGGCACAATACTCTCTTACTCACTCACTCAGTACAACTCTCCAAATTCCATTGTTTTAGACTCTCTCTCTCTCTCTCTCTCTCTCTCTCCAACTTCTAATTAGTACCCATGGCTTTCCCAAGCGACATTCACAACCAAATAGGCAGCATCAACAATACAAATGGTCTCATCCACACACAAATGGTCTACAGATCCAATTACTCCACAACTATTATTACCACTACTTATGGTTTGAATGGCTTACCTGCAGTGAGATCAGGCTTCCAAAATATGCATCTACTTCATTCCCCATCATCGTCCTCGTCATCTCCTGCATATTGGGGCGGAGTGGTCTTCCCAGATAGACCCGTGATACCAATGATAAGATCATATCAACCGCGTCCACCAGGCCTTATCTTGAGCAACCCACACATGATGATCAGGGAAACTCATGTTCCAGTTCAACCAACCCAAACCGGTCCAACATTTCCAGAACACACCCTTAATCTCAACTTTATGAGATTTCAACCACCTAGAGTTGCACTTGCACCCCATTTCCCCTTAAATAACATTTCAAGCACTTCAACTTTGTCTGGATTCCATGGCCGCACTGGAGTCATGAGGAACCAACAAAGTTCATCACAAACCTATCATTATGGAGATATTAGTCCTAACCCCATCATGTATACGGCAACTAGATTTAGACCACCTCCATCGTTCTCTTCCAATATCAACATTGGAAGGGCATCCATCATAAGCGACAACCAAATTTCACTGCCAACCCTAGTAAGAGCCACTAGATTTCCCACTTCATCCCAATCGCAGTTTGTCCCAAATCATGAGCCTTCTACTTCCTCTTCCATCATTAAAGAAGAACCCCGAGACGATCACCAACAAACTCATGTTGCGAGGGAAAGCACTGCTACGACTGTTGCTGCTGCTTCTATTGCTATTGCAACGACGTCGTCTCGGCCCCGGCGGCCCAAACCCATGGGTGAGTATACGTGCTTCGAGTGTGGTAAGTCGTTTGCAAGCGGCAGTGCCTTGGGGGGACATATGAGCTCCCATGCAAAGAAAAGGAATCTGGAAGCTGCAACAAGTGGAAAAAGATTCAAGCCCGGGGATTCATTCTTTGACTACGTGCATCATAGTTCAGGGTTTGAGAATGGCTCATCTTCTCGCACTGCAACCAATCCCCCTACCATGAGTATCAATGGTCCAAGTGGGCCAAGTACTAACGAAGGTACCAAAGGAATTGAAGAACCTTCGGGGAAACGAGAAGAAAAAAGGTCGAAGAATGGAGATGAAGAGGGACCTACTTCTAGGCAATAAAAGACATTAATTTAAAGAATTTTGATCTTTTAATAATTAGCCTCTTATTCTCTTATGTTTGAGTTCAAATGTTGTTGTATTTGCTTTGTAGTTGTTCCCTTTTAATTAATTCAGTTTTGATTGATAATGCGTGATGGCTTGCAGACATGGGCTTAGCCAAGTTGGCTAAAGTGGATGCTCCTTACTCTGCGCCCGAGTTTGAACCCCATCCCCGTAGTTTAGATTATATTGGGTGGATAGTCGCAGATTGGGGTTCCTAGCCATTTTTTTATTATTAATAATTTCATCAAAATGAAAAAAGAAATGTTTTGTTGCCTTCGAAGTAACACATATCCACACATGTTATAATATGTGAATGTGTAACACTATATAGCAAGTAGCAACCACAACACCACAGTGAAAAATTACTTCAAACGAAGGCAAACGTTATGCAAATATATATTTCCTAATTGTTCTTACAAAATTTACATGTTATATTGTAATATGGGAGAAATTTTTGTAGGTACTTGGTACACCATAAGTACCTGCTTACATCATAACAAATTCACCAACTTCCTGCATGCAAGGTCTACACTCCAACCACCGTCAAAAGAAAAATCTAAAGTGGCTTAGGCTTCATTATACATATATAATTCAAACCCCAAACAGGCTTCGGGCCCACCAAAACAAAAAGAATTCTAAACCTTATTCGCAAACCACTTCGAGTTTAAGACTCAATAACCGTTAACAGATTCAATGATATATTTTGATGCAATTCAAGCACAACTCACACAGTTTACTCCGTAGTTGCACTTAGGTTTACCTAGGTTGCCTACGTACTCTTATTGGGGGATCAAGCCACACGTAGTTATTTCAGTAATGATATTATTTGCATACAATCCAAATAAATCAGTCTAAACCAAGTTTCAAATCAAACCTTACTTAAAGATATTAATGCCTGTGCAAAGTAGTCTCGTTACACAAACTCGAGAAAATCCCACTGTAAATAACAATATAAAACTCATACTGACTTTCTCCCACCATTGTTCCCATTATTTCTTTATCTTTACATAAACACATTTCCCAGACACGCACGACGGAATCCTCAACGCAAATAAATATACATGTGTAATAATTTGCTATGACTTTTAACTCTGTTAGCCTTTTCCTGCAATCGAGAATCTTTCCATTTTTTATTTTTCAATTTTCAATTTTTCAAACAAAACCCTAAAGATACAAATTTTCTCTGACAACAACCCTTTTGCCGTCAGGGAAAGTAGCCTGCTGTATGTTTTCAAAAATGTTATTTTTAGTAATTAAATAATATCTTTGCCTCATTTAATTAGTTAAATTAGTAATTGTATTTTAATTATTATTTCTATAGTGAATAATTAGTATTAAATATTTTAATTAACTTCATGAATTATATTACTTAATATTCTATTTTTGGAGTATAGCCGTGCAGCGAGACCTTTAAAATATTCTTTTTGTAGAGTATAGCCACCCGGCTATACACTTTAAATATATTTCCACATTGCACCAACAATAAAAAAAAATAAAATAGGTTTCTTTGTAAGCTTATCTTTTGAGGTGCCCTTTGTGAAAATCCCACATCGAAAATCACACTCCTATAAAGGTGTTTATAAACAAAGCACTATATGATGGTTTGGTAAGTGCGGTTAACATTGGAGAGTTGGGCTAATGGGCTTGGCTATAGACTCGGCTTTGGATTTGGCTATACTATTTTTTTTAAAAAGTTAGAAAAAATCGAGTATAGCCGCCCAATGTTTATTGATCTAAAGATACTAAGTTTATACTTATTATGATAAAAAAACCTCTCTCGACCAATGTTTGTCGGCACATGTCTATCCCAATGAAACTTTGCCGGATTAGATCTCTACCGACAAAGTTTTGTCGGCAGAGGTAACTTTCGTCAGGAGAGGTCTAATCCGGCAAATATTTGCATGCTTATACCCTTGCCGATGAATTTTCGTCAGGATAGGTTTTCTTGGTTTTTTTATATTTATTTTTAAAATATAAAATTAGTTTCTTTACTTTTATTTTTTGGCCAACTTCTTTAATTTATTATATATGTAATTAAGTAATATCTTAGCCTTTTTTAATTACTTTAATTTGTAATTATGTTTTCATTATTATTTCTTTAGTGAATATTTTAATGATTTCATAAATTACATAATAAATAGTAATGAATTATTTTAAATTATTTTGTAGACTTTGTTTTTTTATATTTTTTATATTAATAAATAATTAAAACATAATATATTTAAAGAGTATAGATGCGCCGCTATACTGTTTAAATACTCGAATATATTTTAGAAATATAACAAAGGGCACCTAAAAAGATAAGCAACGTCATTATATCACTTCTCATACACATGCAACACACAAACAAGGCATAAATTTTCTCTCAACTCTAAGTGCACACAGAGAAACAAAGTTAAAACGTAAATGCATACCATGTCTAATCAATTGATTCTTTAGAACGTAAATACATACCACGCCTTAAGTTTCTGTTTTGACCTCCAACTCCAAAAGAAATTATTTATTGTTCAAAAACACTGGGTTCCTTCTAGAAGTCGCAAGAGATCCAAAGATGCTCTTGAAAGTTCAGGTTCAACTTCATTTTCCACAACCGCTCTAAACTTTGACCAATTTGAATTAATAATTAAGCAAAACAGAAACAAATCAGTCCATTACTAATTTCTCCCTCGATCCCTACAAGGCATGTGCATCCCCAATTTACAACAAATGGTATTTCACTCATCTGATCTAGTTTTAATTTAAAGAATGGTAGAAAGAAATGCAACAGAAAACTTGTTTTAAGCTTTCAACAAAAAGTATTGGGATCTTCATTGTGTGGACAGATTGGACCAAAGTTTGACCATAAAGAAACAAAAACAGATTAGCACAAAAACCACTACGTATACATAGATCCAGAAAGTTCTCTTGTTCATCCTCCTGCTATTAATCTCCACCTCGTCTTGATATATATTTGGTGTTATTCCCAGTCTTCGAGCAAACTGTAATGAACCAACATAAAAATAATAATTAATATCTTTATTTATCTTTATTTGCAATTAATATGGTCAACCATCCCATTTAATTCCAAATTCTTAATTCATGTGAATTATATATGCAAGAAAAGATGTTAGCTAGGTTGATGTTATACCCTTGGATTGTATATATGTAGTTGAAAGAAATTTGACCAAAAACGAGCGATGAACCCTTGATCTTCCTGCACCAAACACACACATTAAAAGTTACACGACACACACAAATGTGAAGAATATGGGATGAATGGATAGATGGGTGAGATTTGAATGATATTCACCACATAAGGAGGGTCGAAATCACAATAATATCCGGTGAACTCCAAACTATTTTCATGGCAAATAGGGCATTTCCCTAATGGCCCATAGAACAAGTAGTCTTGGCTGCAATGCAACAAACAATTGTAAGTTGTAAAATTAAGCAACTCACAAATAAACTTAGTTACTTACTTTTTTTTTTGTGAAAACCAAGGTATCCCCCGCGCGATTGCGGGGACTAACCCTCGAGGTACTGTCGGGCGCAAAGCGGGGGCCTCTCCCAACAAAGTCTGCTCTATTCGCAAGCGCCTGGGATCGAACCCAGGACCTCTTGTTTAAAGGATCCAAGCCCCTTCCACTTGGACCAACTCTTGTTGGTACTTAGTTACTTACTTCGTCATTGTGTTTACGAATTTGAAGGTTCTCATATATAATATATTTCTGATCATATGCTCAAACAAAGATCGACTAACCATCTTCGTAGAAGAGTATCAGTAGAGCCAGACAAATCTTGGCCATTAGCTTCCAAGAATTCACGTACTTGTTTAGTTGACAGTTCCTCCTTAGTTGATGCTTGGAATTTTTTAAATATGGCAGCTATGTCTTCTGTATAGAGGTCAACCGCGGCATGTCGGTCCACCTGATCATGAGAGACAACGTGATCGAGAAAGTCAAAGAGAGAAAAAGAAGAGAAGATAGAGAGAGAGAGAGAGGAGAGCAGTGAGGGGGATGAAGGAGAAGGAAGTGGTAAACTACTCTAAAAAAATTTAAGGGGGTACTTGTGCATTATATATATGTCTAACTTATTTAGTAAGATAGTAGACAAGTTTGATAGTTATTCGTCCAATGCAACAAGTTTAAAAGTTTAGAGATATTCAAATAGTGTTTATTTTTAAAAGATAAATTACTACACAAGTTAAAATTCAGACATTATATTGACCTAAATCATTCAACTAGCCAAAAGCATAACAATTCAATGCAAAGGCAACATCTTATGGAACCAATATCTGTAGTATGAACTTTACCTCATATATAAGATCACAAATAACAACCTTGAAACAGAAATATATAGATTCAATTAACCAAACAAAAACGAATATAAAAATTGTAGTTTATACCGTAGTTCTCACTCTTCGATCTCTCATGTCTATTGCCATCGGAAACCGTAGAGTTTGTGTTCACTGTACGAATCTGGTTGGACCTGTCTTGATTGTTGTTTATTAGATGATTAATTACAACATAAATATCATACCCACTAAAATTGGAAAAGAAAAATGAAAACGAGAATTGAAACTTAGTGAAACTTTTCGTCTCTGTACTACATCGGATCATCAAACCCTTAATGAAAACTTCTTAGACAAAAAGGAAGCATAACAAAAATCCCAGGAATAGAAAAATTAGGGCTCTATTTCTATTTCAATCACATCTCCCCCCTCCCCAACTTAATGCAAACCGAACAAAAAATTTTCCACGACAGCTTGCTTCTGTGAAACCCCATATTTTTAAATATGTATCCGGCCTGACTTTTGGGTGGCCCTAGGTGCAAAAAAAATAACAAATAAAATGATTTTACCTAGAGCTTAGAGCGCGTGAATAATGATTTTATGATAAACAATTATAGAGCATAATCCTATCTATGGCCAATTATAAAGCAGAGTCAAGTCTCTTAACAGCAAAGTCATTGTTTGTGTATAATCTGGAAATTGAAAAAATAGTTTGATAGATAGGAACAAATATATATATAAAATTATACATTCGATTACCTTTTTCAATTTCTCATGTTCCTCCATTCTTGGTCACCATCAATCTCAAAGACAATTTGTGAGCTTTTTAGTGTGAGATTGATTCTTAGGATCACAATATGATATGAGAAAAAAAGGATGAGAGAAACTGAAAATAATGGATGTATTGAAGAGAGATGGGGAAAATGGAGACAAATATGGTTGTGGATTATTAAGAGATGGGTGGATTAAATAGAGTTCTTCCATGGAGAAACTAACTAGGAGAGGAATCGCCTTCCTCAAGCACGTGTTGTTTCTGTTTCTGCGTGGGAAAAGAAGAAACCTTATGAGAAGAGGAAACGAAGAAACCTAATTTAATCGCGTGTTGTTTCTGTTTTTATTTATTTATTAATAAATTAGATAATAGTATACATATAATATATGAAAAATTTGGGGCCCCTTAATTGGAGGCCCATGGCCGAGGCCCCTCTCGCCGAACCCCAAGGCCGGCTCTGAACTAATATGTCATAAAATATTTATAGTTTGCAAACTATATATATATATATATATATATATATACTTTACAAAAGCATTTAGAAAGGTTTTATTTTTTTGCTTAATAAGCTTTCTGTTAAGGATTGACGTGCTGCAAATATAGAGTACTCAAAACCAATTAAAGCATAAGGTGGGATATGTTGGCATGAGGTGTAAGCACAGCAAGTGTTCTTATATATAGAGTGCTCACTAAGCACTCTATAAAGCCAACACATAATGCCAGTCGGAGTGGCATATTACTTTCAAGCCACCCAAGTAGTCTAGAACCTATAAACTAGTTGTGTGGCACAATATTAAGCTTTCATCTAAATCTTTGCCGACTTTAACTTCCTATAAATAGCACTACCTAATATTCCTTGTATCATAGGTTCTTCAAATGGCTTTAGTTTCCTAGAATCGTAGACAAAGAAAAAAATGAGTGAGAACTAAAGTATGGTGAGATTTTGGAGAAGCTCAAAGTGTTTGGACTTGCGACTGGAAGTTATACAATAGCTTTGGATTTGAGGTATGGGTTTTTCTTGGGGAGGCTTTACATAAATTGATTTAATTAAATATTGTGAACACTATATTATGCTTTGTAATATGATTTGATTATTATCCTTGATATTGGGTGTTTACATGTTGTTAATTATCATTATAATTTGATTAATATTGACATGTTCATATGTTGTTAGTCGTGTTTGGAGAGTAGAGACCAGGATTACTCGTGGCTCGGAAAAGAGTCTTCCCTGTCCAAGAATCCTGTACCAAAAAATGATTGGGATAAAAACGTGAAGAAACAGTTATCATCCCGTGAAAATTTATTAACGGACAACAAATTACAAGAAGCAATAGGGCCGTGAAGGATATCAATAAGAGAAAAAATAGAGTTGTTAATAGGAAGACTACAGGAGCCAATATGGGTGATAGGCAAACTTGTTCCACCAAGCACACCATCAACATAATCATGGTCATGATATTCTAGGGAAAGAGACAAGTTACCCAGATCATTGGTGATATGAGACTTGGCCCCAGTATCCACAACCCAATTAAGAGGACAAGGAGACAAGGATTGTTGAGCAATCCACAACCCAATTAAGAGGACAAGGAGACAAGGATTGTTGAGCAATCATGGCAGTAAGGCGTTGAGTAGGCACCCGACCTACATATGACAAGTTGAGACGATTGTAGCAATCCAATACAGAATGGCCATAACATCCACAAACTAATTTTATATAATTTTTTTTTTAAAAGTCCACATAATAATTTAAAATAATTAATTACTATGTATTAAGTAATTTATGAAATGAGTAAAATATTTAAATATTTACCAAAGAAGTAATACTTAAAATATAAATATTAATTAAAGTAATTAAAAAAGGCTAAGATATTACTTAATTATATATATTAAACTAATGAAGTTGGCAAAAAAAAAAAAGTAAAGAAACTAATTTTATATGTTAACAATTTTCTTTTAAAAAAAAGTGAGAAAACATCTCCCGACGAAAGTTCATCGGCATAAGTATATACTGGCGAAATTGCTGAATTAGATCTCTCCCGACGAAACTTCTGCCTACGAACTTTCGTCGGGAGAGATCTAATCCTGCAAATTTCGCCAGGATATACCTGTGCAGACAAATAGTCATCGGGAGAGGTTTGAAAAATCGGCCTAGGAGGCCTGGGAGGGTCAGGGCGGCGCTAGGAGGGTCTGGGCTGCGCTAGGCGGGTCTAGGCGGCGCTAGGCGGGTCTGGGCGGCGCTAGGCGGGTTTGGGCTTCGCTAGGCGGGTCTAGGCGGCGCTAGGCGGCGCTAGGTGGTGCTAGGCGGCGCTAGGCGGGTCTGGGTGCCAGGGTGGGTTTGGTTCTTTATGGTTTAGGGTCTGGGTGCCAGGGTGGGGTTGGTTCTTTAGGGTTTAGGGTCTAGGTGCCAGGGTGGGTCTGTTGCATTTTTTCCAGGTACGTGTGCCATTTTCTTCGTTGAGCAAGAACTGTATCAGATGCACCACCTTTTGACCCCAGCAATATTGTGTCATTGCAGACACATTTTTGCAGCCGCTTTCTTTTAGTCTATTCTTTCACTTCATTTTCTTCTATGTTTATTGATGGGATTCAAAATTATGGCAGCTCATGTTTAGCAAGTTTAAACTTCCTTGGAAATGGGGTCTGCAGATTTTTGTTCCTTCTCTTCTTCCCTCTATAAATTAAATTGGCTTTGCTTCTGCTGAGCCACAGGCTGTTACTGGGTTCTGCAGATTGTCCTTCTTTGACTGTAAGTTGCTATCTGATATCTTTATTACATTTTGTTTTGATGATGAGTTACTTAAGTTCAGTATGTTGAAAGAATGGGGTTGATTTGTTGTGTTTTTCTCATCATATGATTGATTTACTCATCTGGGTTCTTATTGCTATATACTGATTGTGTCAAAGTTTCGTCCTTTTAAGTTGTCTTGTTGTATCACCTTAATAGTTTTGTTGCATAATTCAGGATTCGAAGAATTAATGGTGTGTCTATATTGAAAATGAAATATCTGAAATGCCTCTCGCAGTGAGTACTTTTCAACTTTACGATTGTGCATTATTGCAAACTATCTCTACTTTTTCTGTATGTTTGTTGTATCTCTTCTCTATTGTAACTTTCTTATTCTTGATCAAGATTAGCTAAGAAATTATAATTAGCTTATCGATTTATTTTATTTATTTTTTATGTTATCCCACATAAGGAATAAGGTTTTGGGGGT
This sequence comes from Prunus avium, assembly GCF_965620075.1. Taxonomy (NCBI): domain Eukaryota; kingdom Viridiplantae; phylum Streptophyta; class Magnoliopsida; order Rosales; family Rosaceae; genus Prunus; species Prunus avium. Next base: position 38,259,885 of record NC_142289.1, on the reverse strand, counting down.
TTGAAGTTTCAATTTGGCATCTTTTGTTTTGTCAGTTTGATTCAGACCTTGTGCTTAAAGATCTAATATAGGTCCTTGTACAGGCCTATAATGATACTGTGTGGAACACAAGTCTTCTTTTTGATTGTCTGGGATTCTACTCATCAATGGATGACATTTTCACCCATCTACTGACACTGGCTAGTTATATAAGTCCTCGATTAATTCAATTTATTGGTGAGTTCTTTCTACGATGCTTACATGTATGCACACTCATGCATCTTCTTATAATGTTATGGATGGATTTGGAAATGATGTTATTGCAGAGGATCTTGCGGTCAGAGATGCTGATAGATACTCAGATGATTTGCTGGTCATTTCTGCTGGACAGCATATAAGATCATTGAGACACGGCATTTGTAAATCATTTTCTGAAGGTTGTTTATCATCTTCAAAACCTTGTAACCCTGAAACCTGTGAAAGAAGAGCCTCAGAGCCTACGGAAGATACAAGATCTGAAATTGTAGAAACCAACTTCAATTATATATACAGATGTCCCCTTCATTTTTAAAGGGAAATACCGTTTTGTGCTATTAGCTTTCTTCAATATCAATCTTTGAAGACTTGAGTATGCATTAAAAAACTGAGGTCAGGCAACTAATCTAGTTTTCATGAGAAAACATCATGAGCCCATCTACTTTGAAGTGAACTGAATGATTAATTGTAATATTTAATCTTTTTCACCTCCTTCCCTTTCTAATTACAAGTGTTTATCAGAAGTATGACTTACTGTAACTGTTTTGCATTTCTCAACTCTCAATCTAGTCATCTCCATCGTTAGATTGGTGATGTTGCTTCATCTTGATGTTGGTTGACACACCATTCACGGTTTACAATTTGCTTGGAGATTGGCAATTTCTTGTTGGAGAAGTTCTGTCGTGTACGTTAGATGCGCTCATCTTCGAATTTGTAGGTAAAAGAAGTATATTTCAATTATGCAAACTGATGGACTCGTATTCCATAGAGTCTATGAATAGTTTCTTTTAGTTTTAGTTCAGATTGGATTCTGTTTTACTCAGTGCAAATAATTCATTGCTTTTAATTACAAGTCATTGTTTCATTCTTTTAGGTGCTCATAGTTGAGCTTCATTTTTGCATTTGTCAGCCTGGCATCTCGAGTACAGAAAACATTGCAAGGTTCATCTGACAATATTGGATGGTTGCCGCGCACTCCTGGCATGCCTGGTGTGGAGGATGGTACAGCAAGATTCTTGGAATTGCTTGCAGGAATAAGGTACCAAGCTAATATAATAGCTCCACTGCACTAGATGGTTTGACCTGTTAAGGAACTGTGTTTAATTTTGTTATCATATCTGTTTAGTCTATTCTTGTATATTCCTATTGCTTGTATGTCATGCTATATACTTCAGGAATTGGGAGCACACATTGCCTAGCTCATTTGTCTATCTGCATATTCCGGGTAAAGAAAATTTATTTTTCCCTTTGGACTTTGTTCTTCTCCCCTGTTCAATCCACATTTAGCGTTGTGGCACCTATAGTTATGGGAACTTTGATTTTCCAGGCCTCTTTAGCAATCACGGCCCCTTATACTTTGTTGGAACAAAGAAATTCTTTTCGAAGATGGGTCTAGCTTGCCATATTGCAAAAATTCACAGTGAGGTAATGAGTCGACTCTGTGATCATTGCTGACTGAGTTTTGTGAAATTTGTCTTCCCTTTTCATATGTTTTCTTGGATGAAGGCATCTGTTGAGCACAATGCATCGGAACTCACGCAATACATCGAGGAGCTTTAATGGGGATCTGGCAAGCGTGTGATGCTGCTGGGGCACAGCAAGGGCGGCGTTGATGCTGCAGCTGCATTGTCAATCTACTGGTGTGATTTGAAAGACAAAGTTGCTGGCTTAGCACTGGTACAGAGCCCCTATGGTGGCACTCCCTTGGCTTCTGATATTCTTCACGAAGGCCAGATTGCAGACAAAGAAACCCGCAGGATCATGGAACTTTTGATATGCAAGCTAATTAAGGTAATAGCACCAATGCCTGAGCTTGTTGAAAGTCCTTTGTGTATGTACTAAACAAGTGGAGAATTATAAGTTGTGTTTGGAAACATCTCAATTCATATTTGCATTGTAGGGTGACATTCGGGCACTGGAGGTCTTACTTATGAGAAGCGAAAGGAGTTCATCATGAAGCACAAGCTGCCATATCCTCTGGTTTCCTTCCACTCTGAGGCAAGCATAGCCCCTGATATGTTTGCCACAATGACACATATAGCACATGCCGAACTTCCCTGCCTGCCCCTACCAAATTTTGGAACTCAAGAAGAGTCAGATAAAATCGTTCAAGCAGGACGCCAGCTGCCTGTAGTGATTCCTTTATCTGCTGCAATGGTTGTGACTGCACTTCATCTACAACTCAGGTACGGGGAGAAGAGTGACGGATTGGTGACGTGCCGTGATGCTCAAGTTCCAGGTTCGGTTGTGGTCGCATCGGATAGGAAGCTTGACCATGCCTGGATGGTTTATTCCACAAGGAAAAAGAATCCTAGCGATGATGATATGTGTGAGGCCATTTTAACTCTGCTTGTAGAGCTTGGAAAGTTAAGAGTAAGAGGGAAAAAGCTAGGAAATTAATCCATCCATCATAAAATTTGTTTGCTTCCCATTTGTTTAATTTGGTTTGTTAAACAAAATATTCAAAAGGAAAGAGTGGAGAAATCTAACTTTTCCTCCTGTTTTTCAGCTGGCATGTATGTTTGGTGACTTAATGCATTATAGAATGCAGTGTTAGTTATTCGTATAGAAGGCAGGCTCAGAGTTAGAGTTTATAAGAAATTATGATTCTTTGCTGTGTTAATAAAATATTAAGCATCTTTATTCATAATGTTGTCTTTTGGCAATATAGGTTTTTCTTAATTGAATATAGGTCCCTCTGTAGTTGAGGTGTTGGTAGTCAGTTTATGGGACTTCTGATCTCATGAGTTCGATAAGAGTAGAAATTGCCCTGCTTTACTAATGCCGGTTACGAAAGTTAATCCTATAGAGCAAAGAAATATTGTTTGAGGTTTAGCAAGATTTAATTTTGAATCTGGTTACTTCTGCTAAATCCTTTGATTGGCTTTTCAATGCAATTAGTCGTATGGCATGCAGTTCATATTCAAATTACATAGGTATTTTATACAAGTATATACATTTGGAATTATATGAACTTGTCTATAGAACAAATATTTGAAGCAGATTTTGGGATCCTTTTGGATAAACAAATATACAAACTGAAATTTGGTGCAACCTTAATGGAGACTTGAGAATAAACTTTGAGTTAAAACTGGTGGGACTAATGTGATATGATGATGAACCGAACTCAGTAATGGAATTTTAATACTGACTTGATCTGTAAAGAGCCAAATGTATGTAATAACTTAGGAATGCTGCAGCCATTTGACAACCAAAACAAATAAGCTAATGTTTTGTTAGATGCATCCATGGACATTGTCTTTTGCTGATTTCATTTACTTCTGATATGCAATTTAATCACATGATGTACGCATTTTGCAGCTTCAGCAATAGGACCTTTCTACAAGGAGATCCGTTTCTTGGAATTTTCAGGAGACTCTTGATCTTTTATCCCCTCTGTTGGTTACGTTGATGGTTCGTTTTCTCTACGCAAAGGAGAATTTGCAAGGCATACAAAAACACCACAGCACAATGATATGCCATGCTCAGTTTTGTTTTGGCGAGGATGGTAGAGTGTCCATGTGAAAAGTTTGACACAACAAGTTCCTTATGCAACAACACATATAAAAGCGAATCAGGAGACGATTGCAGGTCAAAGCCAAAAAGGTGGCGGGCCTCTAATCTCTGTTTTACATTTGTGATGTCGCAACTACCGGACGGTCATTCCTAAGGGAAAACCTCTAGTGTGACCACTTGAAGAATACTTAGCTTGCAGAATTTTCAAAAAGAACCTTATCTTTCTTGAAATCAATTGTAAAATATGCGGGCTAAAATCAGGGTGAATCATTGAGTGGCCTAATCCCTTTTTGGGTGCCTTTTGTTTTTAATCCCAAAGTGAAGAATTAAAAAGCCAAATGGTTCCTCAAAGAGGCCTTGGTATGCCCTGACCTTGGGATGGGGTAGCCTCCCCTCCCCCTAAACACATGCTAGTTCTTTCACTTCATATACTGCAAGGTGAGTCTTGTTTATGGCAAGGAGGTGCAGCTCATTCTGGTGAATTTGGATGTGAGTATATGACAATGATCTCAACTCCTTCCCATCTGGAATCTGCAACAATTTGCTTCTCTGTTTTTCCCACACAAAAATCTGCAGGGCCAAAACGACGTCGTTAAACAACAAAAGTCACATTAGAGTAGAAGCCACGTCTAAAAGTAATATTGTAGTTTCCAATATGCATCAGCACCAGAAGAAACTAGTACATTCAGAGTGTTCAAGAATGCAAGGCTAGTGACTCTTTTGGAGTGACCCTCAAGCGTCCTTGTAAACTGCAAAATATATAAATAAAGGCAATGACAAACTTTTCGGGTTTGCTTCATCACAACATCGAGCATGATTTGTTTTTTTAGAAGAACAAACAAACTACCTTGTCTGAGTGGAGATTGTATATTACAATGGTGGAATTGTCCATGCCAATAGCAACTATACCGTCATCTCGGGAGTGAAAAGCAAGACATGTTGTCGCAGGTGGCGGTGGCATGACTTTCTTCATAGTCTGCGTTTTTACACAAAAGATTTTTATGAGTACAATGAGTTAGATGAAGAGAAATTTGCAAACGGAACCTAAGCATATTGACAAACAAGATTTGGGAAGTTTTGGCTGGGAATAGAAAATTTCAAGAATACTATTTGTGTTGGGTTTACCTTAAATGTTGTCATGTCAAAAATGGAGATCATCCCTCCTAGTGCTGATATGAGATATGAATCATTCTTGGACAAATCAAAGTAGGACATAGAGTCTTCAGGGTTGGTGCTGGGAAGGTCATTGTTCATCAGCTCTAAGCCACTCCTTGGTTTCCATAAATTAGGGTGAACCTTGGGATTTGCCTGCGTTCAATCAATATCATCAAAATCAAATGACCAACTGTCACTTCGGTTTCAATTCGAAAGGAAAGAGAGGAGAAATCTAATAGGAAGGAATTATAAAGCATGTCATTCTTTACCACTCCACTAGAATTAAGGTCCTGTGGCCATTTCCAGAGAAAATGAATGCCATTTGATGCTAACACCAAAATGGCATCACCTCCATTTGTGTAGACCAGCCTTGATATAATGAGAAGCTACCAAAACATTTGAAAGGCGAAATCTGAAACTTAAATATTAGATATTCCCATGCTTATATGCTCCCAGTGCATAGGCAGAGAAAAACTATAAATCAGTTTCAGAATTGAGAGACCTCATATTGAATTATTTATTTTCCTTTTTCTGAAAGATAGAGTACCTTCAGACAGAATTGCAAATCGAAACTTAAGTATAGTATAGCCGAGCGGCTATACTAAATAAAAAAATATATAAAAAAAAAAGACCCGCCTAGCCCGCCTAGCCAGCCGATTTTCAAAAACTTGAATGGCGTTTTTTTTCCAAATTTATTTTTCCCTGGCGGGCCTATTGCAATTATGAAACTTAAGTATAGTATAGCCTCGCGGCTATACTATTTTTTTGTTTATTTTTTTCTGAAAAAAGGGGGAACCGCCTAGCCTGCCTAGGCGGCCGATTTTTCGAAAACTTGAATGGCGTTTTTTTTTTCAGATTTCTTTTTTCCTGGCAGGTCTGGCATCTTTGCAAATACATTTTGTCAATTCTCAGTAATGTAATCTGGGTGAAATGCAGCTTTTGGATCCATAAGATGGGCAAAAAGAGTAAATCAAAAACTCCCAGAGAGATGCAAGATAATATAGCTGTTGGTATCGGTGGCAGCTTCTTAGGTCCTCTTCAAACAGGTTTAGATGATTCTTTCCATTTTTTCAATTTATAACTCTATTTCGCAGTCTTGCTTACTATTTAGTGTGAGTTTCCTTGTGAAAATGATTAAACTTTCTTTGGAATAAACTTTGGGTAGTGTTCACTGGTTTGATTACATTGTGCAGATCCAGAGGCTATCGGAACAGCAAGGGGAAGGAAACTGTTTGTAAGTACTTACGTATCAATTTTTAAGTGATTATTTTCTAGTTCTCTATATAAGAGCCGGTAAGATGCCAATGGTATGAATCCATGTCTTGAGGCTTTTGAAGTGATTTCCCACTACTGCTGTCAAACATTGCGGATTAGCTTTCTTTTAGCTCCTTCATTTTAGGACCTACCTGATTGGAACAATGAGATTGTCTGTGTTCATGAGTTTATTTCAGTGGCATAGTTCTTGAAGGAGGGATGCATTCATCTGTTAAAGAAATGTAGAGAAGCATTTTGTATTTGATACGGCACATATGATTTTAGGACATGGCATGCTTTTGCATATGCTTTCAAATATTCTTTGTCTTTTTATTTTTGAAAGCAATATGTAGTCTGTGTGTTTTGTTGTATTTGTGGTGGTTGAAGAAACATAGCCCATATTTAGAGACTATGTTAGATGCATTCTCTGTGTAAATATTTGGTTGTAGTCTTGGAAGTTGGGTTAAGGGATTAGATGCATTCTGTAAAAATCCACTAACATGGCCCATAAAGAGTGGCAGTATTCCATTTCTGATATTTGCAGTTGTGGTAGTTTCGAAGACCTTTACAACAGCTGAAACTATGTTGAACGTTTGAACCCTTAGGGAATGGATTTCATCTTCTCTTGGGTTAGTGCACTGCTAGCACTTCTTCAAGTATATGAACACGTTGTTTCAGTTCAGGATTTTTGCTTAATAATCTCTGGGTTAATTTAAATAAACGTGTATGAGCTTGGGAGTGGGTGGGAATGAATCATTTTTGGAATAGCTTAGTAATTTTATAATTGAATAATTTAGTCGTCAAGATGGTATGATGGGGTGAAGGTTTATTATGTCTTTGTAGTTAATCATTGATTTTGTCGGATAAAATGTAAGTTTTGAATATCTGCCTGCCCCTCTCTCTTTCTCATGATTGAGCGTAACAATTTCAGGCCTGATGCAGTTGCAAAGCATATGGAAGGGTAGCAGTCAGCACTAATCTTACAATATGGAAATTTCCTTTGTTCTCTTGCCTTTAGTTGATTAAACATTCAGATTATCACTAAATTTAATTAACAATTTTTCATTATCCGTTGGTAATTATGAATTTATGTACTTTTTTCTTTTCGATTTTGACGGTGCTGCTATTTATTGAGTTGATGAGGACGAAGGTTCTAAAGATATCCTTGTTATTTCTATTTCATATTGACATATTGGAGACATCAAATCAGGTTGAGAGGAAAAATGTGAGGGTCATTTTTTGAAGAATTAAACTTATAGTTTGCCTAGAGTGCAAAATGGTTCTTTTTCATTGCTCATGAGTTTGACTCCAGCTCTTCAGTTAACTTCATCCCTTTCAATCATATTTCAATGGATTCAGATGTTGAAGAACTGTTCAACGACCATAAAGATCAATTTTCTCCGATATGAGCAATCGAGTCAGTGCAAAACTATGAGGGACATCAGCGTAAGTTATGCATCTGCAGCGGCAGGCAAAAGTAGATGCTTGAAGATGTATTCTCCTTTGAGACATTAAGCAATTTAATTTTCATCAAATTGACTGTAATGTTTAACTCAAGTAAATATGCATTTCATGAACCCCTCATAGGGTTCCTCCTGCTTGTAGATTGCCACTAATAACCGATACCCTCCGATTTCTTGTATAGAGATGAGATATGATAAACAGCACAGAAAATAGATCAGTGCTTCATGTAGCTCTTCATTCTCCAAGGGATGCAGTCTTTGTTTACAATTTAGTGTGAGTTTCCTTGTGAAAATGATGGGCTTCGGAGAAACTTAATTAAGGCACCCAAATGAAAATAAGTAATTTTTTTTTTTGAAATATCCTTTCAATTTAAATTCAAATAAAATTAGGTTCATAACTGCCATGGTTTGAAAATTGCACAAAATAATTTAAAATAATTAATGAATATTTATTGAGTAATTTGTGAAATAACTAACATATTTAAATATTCACAAAAGAAATAATAATTAAAACATAATTACTAATTAAAGTAATTCAAAAAGGATAAGATGTTACTTAATTACATATATTAAATTAAAGAGGTTAGCCAAAAAAAAGAGAAGTAAAGAAACTACTTTTATATTTCAAAAATTAAAAATTTAAATAAAATAAACATAACACCTTTCCTGACGAAATTTCGTCGGGACAGACCTATGCCGGCAAAACTTTGTCGGATTAAGTTTTTCGCGACGAAAGATCCTCTGCCGACGAAATTTCGTCGGGAGAGGTCCTTTTTAAAAAAATTAATTTAATATTAGGATATTTGGGTTAATTAATTTTTAAAAAAATTTATTGTTAGTAATTAGAATATTACGACGAGGATAATGAAATAAAATATGTTAAAAGTATAGCCGGGTATAGCCGTCCGGCTATACTATATAAATAGATTTTGCTGCGCGGCAGTACTCTATAAATATAATATCTAACAGTATAGCCGGTCGGCTGGACTCTACAAATGGAATGTGTTAAAGAGTATAGCCGGCTGGACTATACGATATAAACCGAATATTCTAAACGTATAGCCGGTCGGATATACGATGTAAATAGAATATGTTAAAAGTATAGCCGATCGGCTATACTATTTAAACAGAATATTTTAAACTGTACTAAGCTCCCAGCCACCACCATCTTCTTCGTCATTGTCATCATCGTCGTAATATTCCGAAGAATTATCGTCTGATACCAAAACTGGATGAAATTCTGAAGAGTTGTGGGACAAATTCAGAGCAGGGTTTGTTGTTGTTTTGCTGATAGTAACACTCGTCAAGTATCCAAATTGGTGGTGGTGTGCTACAAAGCCCTCCTATTTTCCCTACCAATACACCGCGTTTCAACTTTTTCACCATTGATGATCCTAGCGCCCGCCTAGCCCGCCTAGCGCCCGCCTAGCAACCGCCTAGACCGCTTAGCGCCCGCCTAGCGACCGCCTAGACCACCTAGCGCCCACCTAGTGACCGCCTAGCAACCGCCTAGCCCGCCTAGCCCGCCTAGCCCCCGCCTAGCCCCAGCCTAGCCCGCCTAGCGCCCGCTTAGGCCATTTTTTCCGTAATATTAACAATATGAGTGAGTGTGTTCAAGGATTTAACTTGTAAGAAGATTTCCGAACAACAACAGATAACCCAGAGAAGTTTCATGGAGTTATCACAATGGTGGCTCTTGGCCAAGTAAGTCTCATGGAGATGGTGTTATCACAATGTGCTATTTGCATTAGCACCTTTATCTTTTCTGTTCTTTTTGTTCATGTCTTGTTTTGATTTGTATCTGTTACGTGCTATGTTTATTCATTTTAGCACCTCCAGTAGTCATTTTCACCATTAAAGTATAAAGGTTTTTTCTTAAATATCGGTGGCTCAAGGCTGGTTTTGTTAGTTTCCGTTGATTTGTAAATCTTTCGGATAATGTTCCCTATGTCTATTTGCTTGATATTACAATTTGCAGTTCTATTTTTCTACTTGAAGCCTAGTGCTAGTTCTATTTGACTGAGACCTTTCAATTACATTTCATGAACATTAGTACCCACTTTATGTGAGTAGGCTAGTTATTGTTTTTATTTAGTAAACTAGTCTACAAGCACTACTTACCTGACATAGTATCTTTTATTTTAAACATCTTTATTTGCTGATTGTAACCACTTTTCCAATTGAAGTCTTCGGGTATGTAAATGTTGTGGGATACATTTCTGAATGTAATTTGGGAATGTGTGCCAAATGGTTGTGCTATTCATGATATTTTGATGCTTGTTCACAGAATTCTGACTTATGTGTTTGTTCTAAAACAATTGGTTAATGTTGTTGCATCTGTCCTGTAGCACTGCTGTGGTTGCTTACTGCAGCATGTATCAAGACGGGGAGGCCTCAGACTGCTAAGAGAGCAATTGAACAGGTGGAGCAGTGGCTCTCAAAAGACGGGTGGCTCGAATACTATGACGGCAAGGCAGGGAGATATGTCGAGAAGGAAGCAGGGAAGTACCAGACCTGGAGCATCTCAGGATATCTGGTAGCTAAACTGATGATCGAGAACCCAGCCAATCTTTCACTAATCCCTCTTGAAGAGGACAAGAGGATAGCCAAGCCAAGGCTCACCAGCTCCGCTTCCTTTTGAGTCAAACCAGTGGCAGCAACATACATGATGCATTACAGGTATATGAGATTTCTCTTTACCCATGAATGCTGGGGGCAAACTAGCTGATTAAGCTGATTGAGTTGCAGTTTTGTGATTCATTAACATGATTTGCTAGTATGCTACTGAGATATACAGGCCCTGCATTTTCCTTTTCAGTTTCTTAATATCTGGTTTTGAATAGCAAATGGTCTATAGGCATTTTGGAAAGTAATGCAACATGGCCTTTGTTCTGCTTACCAATTATTTGGCTAAGTATTTCAAGCTTTTATGGTGGGAATTTGCCTCCAGAAATGAGATTTTGATTTTGTAAGGATCAGAGAATTGTGCAGCAGAGTTTTGGTCATTCATTTCTTTTTTAATTTGCAATAGCCGTGTTAATTGTATCATGGTTTCTTCTTTCTGTTGTTTATTGTGTGCTATTCATAGTTTTATACCAGTTATCGCACATCATTGGTCATGAATCTTTGCAACCTTTGAGTTGGATTTCTGTGATTACATCAAGTGCTTGTTCAGAAAATGGCAATTGTCACAAAGAATCCGACTGGAAAGAAGCTGGATATCATGACCCACGGAGTGAGACTCCGTTTTCAGGCCACTTTTTTGGTGTTACACTCCAAATAACAAGGTGCTTCCAGTTTTTGATTGTGTACTGACATTGAGTCAGACAAGTAGAATAATTTTGTTTATTATGTGCCATTCATTGATGACATTTGGAATGTTGAGTGGTATTTTTGCTTTTCGAGTGTTGTATTAATTTGTTTGAGTTTTAGACAACATGTTATTTGTGTTAGATTTAATTTGTCAATTTCTGTTACAGAATTCTGAATTATGCATTTTTTTTCCATGTAAGAGTACTGGGATGGATGCTTGGGTGTTCTTCTCATTCTCTTTTCCACTGCAGATTATAAGCTTAGATGGGTCTGCTTGAAGAAGCTTTGTTATATTCATAATCAGCAGTTCATTTTAGTTGCTTGCAGTTTTTGGGTGCTCTCCTCTTCATCTCTGCTTTTCTTAGTAATTCATTTATTTAGAGTTGTGTCCAGATTAAGCCTTGATGTCTTCTTCTTTTGTTTTCTCAGGGGATTCTTTTGGCAGAGGAGTTGAAGGGTTAGAAGCATTTAGGTGAAGAAAATGCTTTCTTTGAGTTACTTCTATTTCAACTTTCTGTGAAATTCCTTTTTCTTTTGACTGAAAACGCTCTGACCTTCTAATGCAGATCTTCTAAGAAAGAAACAAATTGGATGATATTTAATCCAAGTTATATGATCTTTATCTGTTGAATAAATTGTTTCAGTATTTGAACCCAAAGATTGAGTCTTTGGGTGACTATGCCTTCCTTTGTTTGTTTAAACTTATTTATCTGTTTTGCAGACCAATAGCTTCAATTTTGGTTTATTAACAAGCATCCATTTGGTATGTAATTTGGCAATAGCACATAAATTCAGCCAGTATTCCTGTTTTCATTAGTTGACATTAGTTTTGTATGGTGACAACAATTTGATAGGAAATTTGTTGAAGTTGATATGAGGAAGTTCACATTACTAGCAAAGGGTAGCTACGTCCTCATCATCACCATCTTCCTCACACCCATCTTAGACGTCTCCTCATGTTTTACTTAGTGATGCAAGGAGTTCAATGCATCAAGGAGTTTTGTAATTGTGAACTTTTGTTCTTTATACTATCCTGTTCTATTTTGTTGTGCATAATGGATGAACTCAATATTTTTCAGAGAGGAACAATTAAGAGATAAAGCTGTGAAGCATTTAAGTTTTATACATTACTAATATGATTCTTTTTTGAGATTTGGAGAAATAATTAGTATAGCTCTACTTTTTCTTTTCTTTTCCTTTTTTGGGTAAAGAGTTAGTTTAAGTACAGAGTTGCTGTATGAAATTTGGTAATGTTTTTGTGTGATATATGTTTTCTCTTTGTATAAAAAGCATTAAAGGCTTCTAATATTTCCATTTTTCCAATTATAGGCCCATATTAGTCCCTTTTCCTACAGTAGGAACATTTGGTTGCAAATTTTTTCCTTCCTGCTCTGTTTTCAGTTTAAGTTTCATGCTTCATGATTGTAATGTTTATTTTTTTAAGAAAAGCGATAATTTTCTTTTTTTGTTACACTATTAGAATTCTGAAACTTTAATTATTTACTTCAATTTGGGTAATCGTCATCATAGAATTTGATTGGTTGTATTTTGAAGTTCTCTCATTATTTGGTTGTTGTAGTTCATTCCAATTACTGTTTTTTTCTTTCTTGCTGTTCAAATTTGTAGATTGTGTAATTTTACGATTTCTCTTGCTTCTAATTTTTTCCATTTTTCCTATTGTAGGCGCATAAATTGCAAGGAAGGTTCACATCACTGCATTGGTTACTGAAGAGGAGTACGCATACATGTAAAAAAATAAATAAAGGAAATTTGTACTGGTTAATTTGTCTTTGTGCCAAAATCATGAGTTGCTTAGGTGAAATACAAATCTGTTTTTATTATTTGATTGTGCCTTCTGAGGGGTGGTGCCAAGTTTTGAGTTATTCACTGTGAAAGGAAAATCTCATTGAGAAACCAAGGGAAAAAAAAGTGTTTCGATATCCACATTCTTCTTCATATGAGATAAATAAGCAGTTTACCATCCGACTTTGGGAAATTCCACCTTTGGAAATCTGATGCAGAATCCACAGAGGCTGTTCTATTCTTCATCCTTCTTTCTTTTCTCAATGCCTCATTTTTCTAGGATCTACTACATCTCTCTTCATTGAGCACTGACTGATTTCCCACTCAGCACAGCAAGTGATTCTGTTGCCCTTGCCTCCTCTGCACTTCCCATTCTTTGGTATGTTCCCTCTCTTGGTACAACCTCAATTTCAGCTCTTCAACTTTTATTTCCAGCCTACTAATCTCTTCTTCCACCATTACCAGCTCTGAAAATAGCACCTGAACCTGCATATTGTAGAGCCTTTTCTCAAAAATCAATTCCGCCACTTAATTACACATCACACACAAACACAAATGCGCGCTCTGACACACACACACACAAACATGCGCTCACACACACACTCACTCTCTCTCTCTCTCTCTCTCTCTCTCTCTCTCTCTCTCTCTCTCTCTCTCTCTCTCTTATACCTGAGGTGGAAGCAATGATAAAAGGCATGGATGTGACAGCAGAGCTCCATGAAGAGCACAATCTAGAAACCTGTTTAGTGTTTGTTGTCCATCTATCTCTGATTGTAATTTCATAACCTGCAGAACACATAAGCATTTGATTTGTGTCAACTTTCTCTGACAAGTTTTCTAATATGTATCACAACATTTAGAACCCCAAGCTGGGAAACAAAAAGAGGGAAAAACTTTGTTGTCACCTCTTCCTCAAGATCAAATCTTTTCTGTTTCTCCTCGCTTCTTTGAATCAGAAAGTCTTCGAATTTCATTATTTGCACATAGAAAGATCACAAACCAACAGTTTGGAAACAAGAATCTGAGGGCAGCAGCAGTGTTGGAAGTTATTGAGGCAAGAAGTGCCTAAAACAAGGAGAGGGTGAGGTGTTGTCGTGGGTGCCATTAAGGGTAGGTAGGGTTGAGATATCAGAAGATAGAGCTGGAGGGAAGCAGAGAGCAGATGAAAATTTTGGAAAATTGAAATGCATGAGAGAATGTGGCGGTGGAAGAATCTTTTGTGAATTTGTGATTGTACAGTTGGTATTATCATTATTGTTACTAGTCTTTCTGCACGCGCTTCCGTGCCTACGAGGATTTTTTTTTAAAATTTCTTAAAATTAAAAAATATAATAATTAGTTATGTTCCATAAAAATAGGATTATTTGAATTTTCTTCTAATTTTAATTTTTTTTTAATATAAAAAAGTGTGAATTTACCATATTATCCTCATTAATTAATAATTTCAATTCTTAATGTTTGCATTAAACGAGGGCATTTTTTGGTATTTTAAATGTTTTACCACTCTCTGCTTTTTGCTTTATATATATAGAAGATAAAAAGATATAACGGGTGGCGCAAGTGGTCTTGATCGTTGCATATCTTCCTCCTATGTGCATATTATGTGAATATTTATGTACATAATCTAAAGCTATGATGTTGTGTAGAATGAAAATATTATTTTACACAAATTATTTGAGATTTTCCTATTAGTGCTGGATTTGCTTTGGATAATATTAATGTGTGGGTAATTAATTGAATACTAGCCTCCCTGTGTGCGAGAGGCTTTTTTTTAATCACGGCCGCTATGCGCGACTTACAAAGTTTCGTAAATATATTTTCGCAATTGTATTTATAGATGTTCGTTTCAACAATTTCATATTTTAATCGCCTGTGTGAGAAATCATCGTCTTAAAAGTTTTCCTTTATCGCCCGTAGTTTTCTAGATGTCCATCTTAACAGTTCACACGCTATAAAAGAAAAAAAAGAAACTGCTAAGATGGACATCTAGAAAAATACGGGCGATAAAGGAAAACTTTTAAGACGATGATTTATTACACGCACGATTAAAATATGAAATTGTTGAAACGAACATCTATAAAGACAATTGCGAAAATATATTTACGAAACTTTGTAAGTTGCGCGTAGCATGCGTGATTAAAAAAAAGCCTCTCGCACACGCTTCCGTGCGTGCAGGGAGGCTAGTTACTAATTAAAGTAATTCAAAAAAGATAAAATGTTACTTAATTACATACTAGCCTCTCCGCACGCGCTTCCGCGCTTGCGAGAGGCTTTTTTTAGAATTTTTTTAAATTATTTTAGAATTAAAAAAGAGAATGGGTAATTGTGTTCCTTAAAAATAGGATCAATTATCTGATTTTTCTTTTAATTTTATTTTTTTAAATATGAAAAAGTGTGAATTTACCATATTATCCTCATTTAATTAATAATTTCAATTTTTAATATTTGCATTAACCAAGGGCATTTTCTGGTATTTTGAATGTTTCACCATTCTCTTCATTTTGCTTTATATATACAGATATTAAATTAAAGAGGTTAGCCAAAAAAAAGAGTAAAGAAACTAATTTTATATTTCAAAAATTAAAAATTAAAATAAAATAAACATAACACCTTTCCCGACGAAATTTTATTGGCACAGACCTATGCCGGCAAAACTTTGTCGGATTAGGTTTTTCGCGATGAAAGAGCCTCTGCCGACAAAATTTCATCAGGAGAAGTGTATTGACTTGCGCCAACGAAATTTCATCGGGAGAGGTCCTTTTTAAAAAAATAAATATAAACTTAGGATATTTGGGTTAATTAATTTTTTTTAAAATTTATTGGTAGTAATTAAATAATATATTTGCTTTATTTTATTAGTTAAGTTAGTAATTATATTTTAATTATTATTTATTTAGTGAATAATTAATATTAAAAAATTTAATTAACTTCATGAATTATGTTACTTAATAAATAGTAATTCAATCTTTCGGTTTTCCTTTAATATTCATTAAGTAAAACCTAACTACTAATCAAAGTGATTAAAAAAGAGAGATACATATTAAAGGGTATAGCCGCGCGGCTATATGCTTTTGATATATACACCAACAATAAAAATATAAATATGGATTTCTTTGTTGGCTTAGCTTTTGAGGTGCCCTTTGTGAACAACCCATATCGAAAATCCACTCCTACAGAGGTCTTTATAAACAAAGCACTATGATGGTTTGGTAAGTGCGGCTTGAGTCCTCTAGACCCCTAAAAAACATTGTTTTCTATTGTAAAACTGGATTACATCTTCCAATGTAACAACACAGACAAGTTTTCCTTACATTTTCTTAATGTCAAGCAAACTACACTTCAATTTTGAACATAGGAGACAGTAAGTGATGGGGCGGACTCATTTAAAATGTTTAATATTAGATGGAAAGCAATGTTACAGTAGCAATATAGTATGGAGAGTGGTGTTCAAGTAAATATAATGAGCAACAATATTAAAATGTTTAATATTAGATGGGCTGGTTTTTATTTAATTATTAACTTTAGGGTCCAGGGTTCAAGTCACATAGAGGGCACACTTGGGGGTTTTTTTTTTTAAATTTATTTTTTTATTTTTAAGAGTTTTCACCTGTTAATCTTACTTTGATGCTTTTGACATTAAATTAGCTTGGCTATAGGCTCGGCTTTGGATTTGGCGCTGATTAATAATAATTATATTAATCAAAGACTTGGGCCTTGGGGCTCTTAGGCTTTGGAGAAATTTAATTAAGGCACCCAAATGAAAATAAGTATTTTATTTTTTTTGAAATATCCTTTCAATTTAGATTTGAATAAAATTAGGTTTATAACTGCCATGGTTTGAAAATTGCACAAAATAATTTAAAATCATTAATGAATATTTATTGAGTAATTTATGAAATAAGTAACATATTTAAATATTCACAAAAGAAATAATAATTAAAACATAATCACTAATTAAAGTAATTCAAAAAGGATAAGATGTTACTACATATATTAAATTAAAGAGGTTAGCCAAAAAAAAAAAAGTAAAGAAACTAATTTTATGTTTCAAAAATTAAAAATTTTAAAAAAATAAACATAACACCTTTCCCGACGAAATGTTGTCGGCACAGACCTTTGCCGGCAAAACTTTGTCGGATTAGGTTTTTCGCGACGAAAGATCCTCTGCCGACGAAATTTCGTCGAGAGAGGTCCTTTTTTAAAAAATAAATAAAATCTTAGGATATTTGGGTTAATTAATTTATTAAAAAATTTATTGTTAGTAATTAAATAATATATTTGTTTTATTTAATTAGTTAAGCTAGTAATTATATTTTAATTATTATTTATTTAGTGAATAATTAGTATTAAATTTTTTAATTAACTTCATGAATTATGTTACTTAATAAATAGTAATTCAATCTTTCTTTTTTCTTTTTTCTTTTTTCCTTTAATATTCACAAAGTAAAACCTAACAACTAATCAAAGTGATTAAAAAAGAGAGATACATTTAAAGGGTATAGCCGTGGGCTATACTTTGAAGATATTCTATTTATGCAGTATAGCCGTGCGGCTATACGCTTTTAAAATATACACCAACAATAAAGAAAAGCTGAGGTTTAAACATATAAAACCACAACCGATCACCACCGAAACCTTCACAAAATTAAGGTATCACCCTCATCACTATGCTTGGCCTTGTTTTGTGACTCAAGTTCAGACCTGGAAACATCAACATAACACAAACATTAAGAAAAAAAAAATAGAAAAAATATTTTCAGAACTTTAACTTGCTCACCACCACCACCAGCCTTTTGTGCTCATTGCTTGGGCTAATCACCTATAGTAGCAGTCTTACCACCATCATCCTCGTCTCCACCATCACATTTCTACAATCACATAGGCAATTTATAAATGTGTGATTAGTACCGACACCTAGTCAAACTATTGAAGCTTCTCTCTTGCATGAAGTGCAAGGACAGAAACAGAAAGACTATATTGGTTAAAAGCAAGAGAGTCTAAAACCAACAGCTTTTTGTAAAGGCCTGAGGCAAGCAACACCTAAGTGACTAAGTAAACCACAATTCTAGATAAATGCATTTTAGAAAAGCATTTTCCACTTACGGATAAATGAAATGATTTCAATGTGAATCATCAAATGCAACCAGGGAATCAGTTTCCTTTCCTATGAAGTTGAAATATAAACTATATCTGAATACTACATTGATCCGTTTTGGCTTGGCTACTTGTGATAAGTTACTTCTGTTAGTCATTAGTTCATTGCTTGTAGCCTTAAAGGCATAGTGACATGCACAGATATAGACTTGCACATTCATACCTGGGAATCAGAGACCGACGATACAAGCACATTAAGAACATGAGAAAAGGCAAGGCATGTTATGCTTTTTTGATGAGTTTAGTATGTAAGTTCAGCCCAGTTGGCTTTCCAATCCTGGGTCCGCCACTGGCTTTCAAAGCTCATAATTTGGTTTTCACAGTATGGTGTCATTCAAAGAAAATTTAAGATTTAAGATTTAAGATTTCTCTCTCAAATGTTTTTCTACCCTTCTCTTTTCGCCGCAGAATTTCTTTATGGCTTCATTCAAGAGGGTTGTTTTGTTTTTCCTAATATAAACTTTGGTCATTAGCCGTATAGTTCATTTTTGCAATTATGTTCCTAGCTAAAAGAATTGGAACGTATGGGGCAAAGCCTCAATCTTCATGAGGGCTTATTGTATTGATTTATACAGTATTACAGATAGAGTCCTATACCAAGTATGATAAGAATACAATATAATCAGATAACCAAGAGGAATCCCAAATGGGAGAAACATAAATACAAGATAGAGTCCTGAGGACAATAGTCATCTAATACACCCCCCCAACCCCAGGGGAGGAACGCACTGGAAGCTTGGAGGTCAGTAGCTGGAAACGTGGAAAGACAACCCCTTCATAAAAATGTCGGCAATTTGGTCATGAGTAGCAAGATAACGAATGTCAAGCTCCTATCGCACAACTTTTCCACGAACATAATGATAATCGACTTCAACATGACGAGTACACACATGGAAGACGGGATTGGAGGCCAAGGAGATGGCGCTAATGTTGTCACACCAAAGTGTAGGACAGGAAAGAGAAAGTTGCAAATCACGGAATAGTGCACGGAACCAAGAAATCGCAGCATCTGTATAACCAAGTTGGCGTTACTCGGCTTTGACATAGTCCGCATCAGAATTAAAGACAAGGAACCAGGTTTATAGAACAAGCCATGAGTGGAAGTACCATTAAGATAGCGAAGAATATGTTTGACAGCAACCCAAGGAGCAAAGGTAGGTTGGTGCATAAATTGGCAAACGTGGTTCACAACAAAGGCAATATCAGGGCATGTGAGAGTGAGATATTGCAAGGCACCAATGACACTTTTGTACTCAGAGGGATCATCCAATGGAACATCATCATGGAGTCTAAGACGACGTCCACTAGCAACAAGCGATGAAAGAAGAGTCGGCCTTGGAAGCAGTGAACCCCAAATCTTCCAAATGAGTGGAGAAACATTTAAACCAGGCCCAAGGGGCTTGTTTGAGCCCATAGAGAGAATGCTTAAGACGACAAACATGGTTAGGAAATTGGGGGTCAATGAACCCAGTGGGCTGGCACATATAAACCTCCTCATATAGATAGTCGTGGAGGAAAGCATTTTGAACGTCCAACTTACGAACGGGCCACTGAAATTAAGCAAATAAGGCTAAGATAAGATGTATGGTGGAATGATTCACAACTCGGCTAAATGTCTCGCCATAATCCAACCCTTCTTGCTTATGAAAACCATTAGCCACTAAACGGGCCTTGTAACGTTGAATAGAGCCATCGGAATTGCATACTCACTTATTTGGCAAAATATTCAAGGTGGGCTTTGGAGGAACAAAGGACCCAAGTACCGGCTCGTTGAAGAGCATTAAATTCTTCTCCCATAGCGATGCGCCATTCTTGAAATTTATTAGCCTGACTGAAACAAGTGGGCTCAACAATATCATTAGTAAAGTCCAAGAAAGCATGATTTGCATATTTAGGATTGGGCTTATGAAGACCAGTTTTAGCACAAGTCACCATAGAATGAGTAGTAGAAGATCTTACCCCAGAAGTTGTCGAAGGTGATGAGTGTCTTGAAGAACTTGGTAAAACAAGTTCAGGGTCATGAGAGGGAAAAGTGAGGATGGTCCTATGTGGGTTGCGACGGTAAACTTGGAGAGAACTAGGTGGGGAGTATTGGGTTGTTTGCGAGGCAACAACTGTGGGTGTATTGGTGGCATTGGGCAAAGGAGAAGATAAGGGTGGGCTAAAGGATATGTGGGTTGGCAAGGGTGAATATAGGCTGGGAGAGGTAGGCGTGACAATTTGGTGGCCATATGGGGCTGCGAGGCAGCCTGCTGGTTGGGAATATACCTAAAAATTTGTAATGGTGGTGCAGAATCCGCAGCAGAGGAAGAAGAAATTGGGGTATGAGAGCCCTTGGTCTCTTGAAAGAGGAAGCAATGTTCATCAAAAATAACATGGCGTGATAAAAAGACTCTGTTAGTGGTCAAGTTTAAACAACGATAACCTTGGTGATCTAATCAGTAGCCCAGAAAGACACACTTAACAGATTGTAAGTGAAGTTTATTAGTATTGTAAGGCCGAAGATATGGAAAACATACACACCCAAAATTTTTAAGAAAAGCAAAGTTAGGTTCTTTATGAAAAAGAATTTGATATGGAGACTGAAGACCCAAAACTTTATAAGGAAGATGATTGATTAAATACACAGCAGTATGCATGCATTGGCGGACCCAATGAAGGACTACTATGGGCATTTGCCCACACTTACAAAAAAGTTACAGCCATATAATCCCACCAAAACTCACTTTAAAAAAAAAAAAATTAGGTCCTTCTTAGGTGGAGCCCCAATGTCGCCCATCCAATACATACACTTTAAGCCCAAAGCTTATATTTAAAAAAAAAAACCCTATGTTATAAAAGAAGAATAAAGATCCCACAAAGGTAACTTATTCTGTAATTTTGTGGAGAACTCAGTCACCAAGTTCACTTTAAACCCAAATATTTTTTGTTTGGCTATATATTGGTTTGATTTTTTTTTTAAGCCCCTAGATAAACCAAAGTCTAAGTCCGCCATTGTATGCATGGCCTCAGCCCAATAGGCAAGAGGCATGGAAGCATGGGCCAACAAGGTAAGCCCAGTGTCAACAATATGACGATGTTTCCGTTCTGCCAAACCATTTTGTTCAGGGTGATGAGGACAAGAAATGCGATGGTCAATACCATGAGTAACTAAAAATTTATGAAAAATACAGCTAGTATATTCACCACCTCCATCAGTTTGAAGGGCTTTAATTTTAGTAGAAAATAAATTCTCAACAATCGTCTTAAATTTAACAAACAAAGAGAAAACCTCAAATTTCAAGCGCATAGGAAATATCCACGAGTAGTGAGAAAAATTATCAATGAAAAGAACATAAAATTGAAATTCGGAAACTAATTTATTAGATGAACTCCATACATCAGAGTGAATGAGGTCAAGAGGAGCATGCGTAACAAACAAAGAAGACTGAAACGATAGCTTAACACTTTTCCCTAAAGGATAACAATGAGAAGTAAAATTATTACAAGTCTTAGTGCCATCAACAGACAATAAAAATTTTAAAATAGGAGACGATAGATGACCAAGGCGCGAATGCCAAACAGGACCAGAAACACGAACACCAAGATATGCAATACGATCATGAGATGGCATGCTAGATGGGAGAGAGCAGAGACCAAGATTACTCATGGGTCGGAAAAGAGTCTTCCCTGTCAGAGAATCCTTTATCAAAAAATGATTGGGATAAAACGTGAAGAAACAGTTGTCATCCCGTGAAAATTTATTAACGAACAACAAATTACAAGAAGCAATAGGGCAGTGAAGGATATCAATAAGAGAACAAATAGAGTTGTTAAGAGGAAGATTAGAGGAGCCAATATTGGTGATAGGCAAACCTGTTCCACCAAGCACACCATCAACATAATCATGGTCATGATATTCTAGGGAAAGAGACAAGTTACTCAGATAATTGGTGATATGAGACTTGGCCCTAGTATGCACAACCCAATTTGGAGGACAAGGATTATTGATCAGTCATGGCAGTAAGGCGTTGAGTAGGCACCCGACCTACATACGACAAGTTGAGACGATTGTAGCAATCCAACGCAGAATGGCCATAACGTCCACAAACTAATTTTATATAAATACTGTTTTTTTTTTTTAAAGTCCACAAAATAATTTAAAATAATTAATTACTATTTATTAAGTAAATTATGAAATGAGTAAAATATTTAAATATTTACCGAAGAAATAATACTTAAAACATAATTATTAATTAAGGTAATTAAGCAAGCTAAGATATTACTTAATTACATATATTAAGCTAATGAAGTTGGCAAAAAAATAAAGAGTAAAGAAACTAATTATATATGTTAAAAATTCAAATTTTTATTTTTTTCTTTAAAAAAAAAAAGCGAGAAAACCTCTCTCTACGAAAGTTGGTCGGCACAGGTATATCCCGACGATATTTGTTGAATTAGACCTCTCCCGACGAAATTCACTTCTGCCGTCAAACTTTTCTCGGGAGAGATCTAATCTTGTAAATTTCGCCGGGATATACCTGTGCAAACAAATTGTCATCGGGAGGTTTGAAAAATCGGCCTAGGCGGCCTGGTAGGGTTAGGGCGGCGCTAGGAGGGTCTAGGCTGCGCTAGGCGGGTCTAGGCCGGTCTAGGCGGTGCTAGGCTAGTCTAGGCGGCGCTAGGAGGGTCTAGGCGGGTCTGGGCTTCGCTAGGCGGGTCTAGGCGGGTCTGGGCTTCGCTAGGCGGGTCTAGGCGGCGCTAGGCGGGTCTAGGCGGCGCTAGGTGGCGCTAGGCGGGTCTGGGTGCCAGGGTGGGTCTGTCGCATTTTTTCCAGGTACGTGTGCCATTTTCTTCGTTGAGCAAGAACTGTATCAGATGCACCACCTTTTGATCCCAGCAATATTGTGTCATTGCAGACACATTTTTGCAGCCACTTTCTTTTAGTCTATTCTTTCACTTCATTTTCTTCTATGTTTATTGATGGGATTCAAAATTATGGCAGCTCATGTTTAGCAAGTTTAAACTTCCTTGGAAATGGGGTCTGCATATTTTTGTTCCTTCTCTTCTTCCCTCTATAAATTAAATTGGCTTTGCTTCTGCTGAGCCACAGGCTGTTTCTGGGTTCTGCAGATTGTCCTTCTTTGACTGTAAGTTGCTATCTGATATCTTTATACATTTTGTTTTGATGATGAGTTACTTAAGTTCAGTATGTTGAAAGAATGGGGTTGATTTGTTGTGTTTTTCTCATCATATGATTGATTTACTCATCTGGGTTCTTATTGCTATATACTGATTGTGTCAAAGTTTCGTCCTTTTAAGTTGTCTTGTTGTATCACCTTAATAGTTTTGTTGCATAATTCAGGATTCGAAGAATTAATGGGTGATGTCTATATTGAAAATGAAATATCTGAAATGCCTCTCGCAGTGAGTACTTTTCAACTTTACGATTGTGCATTATTGCAAATTATCTCTACTTTTTCTGTATGTTTGTTGTATCTCTTCTCTATTGTAACTTTCTTATTCTTGATCAAGATTAGCTAAGAAATTATAATTAGCTTATCGATTTATTTTATTTATTTTTTATGTTATCCCACATAAGGAATAAGGTTTTGGGGGTTTGAAGTTTCAATTTGGCATCTTTAGTTTTGTCAGTTTGATTCAGACCTTGTGCTTAAATATCTAATATAGGTCCTTGTATTAGGCTTATAATGATACTGTGTGGAACACAAGTCTTCTTTTTTATTGTCTGGGATTCTACTCATCAATGGATGACATTTTCACCCGTCTACTGACACTGGCTAGTTATATAAGTCCTCGATTGATTCAATTTATTGGTGAGTTCTTTCTACGACGGTTACATGTATGCACACTCATGCATCTTCTTATAATGTTATGGATGGATTTGGAAATGATGTTATTGCAGAGGATCTTGCGGTCAGAGATGCTGATAGATACTCAGATGATTTGCTGGTCATTTCTGCTGGACAGCATATAAGATTATTGAGACACGGCATTTGTAAATCATTTTCTGAAGGTTGTTCATCATCTTCAAAACCTTGTACCCTGAAACCTGTGAAAGAAGAGCCTCAGAGCCTACGGAAGATACAAGATCTGAAATTGTAGAAACCAACTTCAATTATACAGATGTCCCCTTCATTTTTAAAGGGAAATACCGTTTTGTGCTATTAGCTTTCTTCAATATCAATCTTTGAAGACTTGAGTATGCATTAAAAAACTGAGGTCAGGCAACTAATCTAGTTTTCATGAGAAAACATCATGAGCCCATCTACTTTTAAGTGAACTGAATGATTAATTGTAATATTTAATCTTTTTCACCTCCTTCCCTTTCTAATTACAAGTGTTTATCAGAAGTATGACTTACTGTAACTGTTTTGCATTTCTCAAATCTCAATTTAGTCATCTCCATCGTTAGATTGGTGATGTTGCTTCATCTTGATGTAGGTTGACACTACCATTACACGGTTTACAATTTGCTTGGAGATTGGCAATTTCTTGTTGGAGAAGTTCTGTTGTGCACGTTAGATGTGCTCATCTTCGAATTTGTAGGTAATAGAAGTATATTTCAATTATGCAAACTGATGGACTCGTATTCCATAGAGTCTATGAATAGTTTCTTTTAGTTTTAGTTCAGATTGGATTCTGTTTTACTCAGTGCAAATAATTCATTGCTTTTAATTAAAAGTCATTGTTTCATTCTTTTAGGTGCTCATAGTTGAGCTTCATTTTTGCATTTGTCAGCCTGGCATCTCGAGTACAGAAAACATTGCAAGGTTCATCTGACAATATTGGATGGTTGCCGCGCAGTCCTGGCATGCCTGGTGTGGAGGATGGTACAGCAAGATTCTTGGAATTGCTTGCAGGAATAAGGTACCAAGCTAATATAATAGCTCCACTGCACTAGATGGTTGGACCTGTTAAGGAACTGTGTTTAATTTTGTTATCATATCTGTTTAGTCTATTCTTGTTATCATATCTGTTTAGTCTATTCTTGTATATTCCTATTGTTGAATGTTGATAAGTGTATTATTTCCTATATTTTTATACCTCTTTTATTTGGTTTTTGTAGGGAAAGTTAATTGAAAAGAGCATTATTACCTTACTTTCCTTATTTTCAGTTATTCTGCGCTCTTGGCAGGATTTTGACTGAAAATTGACTTTTCGAATGAATTTTAGCGCAAGGCCAATTGGAGAAGAAATCTAAGACATTGAAGATCATTGTATCAAAGTTTCATAATTTTCTACCAAGCCAAATGCTCCAGACTTGCAAGTCAAGACAGCCTAAGTTGAAATCCCGTCAGAACTGCACTGCTGTTGAAGATTGAAGATTTGAAGACCTTTCCGATTTTTCCTAGTGGCGTGTATTATATGCTTGGAAAGCTTAGAGATAAAGCTACGTTTCTCATATTTTTCCAGAATTTACTAGGAAGTGGATCGACCCTAAAACGTGCGTGCAAGTTGGCTGACGTGTTTCCAAGTCAAAGAAGGATTCTTTCCTAGTTTGTTTCCTTAATTGTTTGGGATTTTGTTTTGCTTTAGGAGAGTTTTCCAGACCTTTTAAGAGTAGGGTTTAGTTGTTTTACACTATATAAGATCACCCTACCATCTCTTCATAGGATCATCCTCCCATATACCATACTTTTCCACCAACTTTCATACATCCAGAGAAACATCAGAGAGAGAGCCAAGGATTTGCTGCTACACTACTTGAGGAGCTTTCGAAGGTGTTCCTGTGGAGACTCGGAAGATCAAGTCCATCTGCCAAATCGGTTTTATGACAATAATTCTCTTGTTTATCTTTTCTTTTGTCATGAACTAATTATCCTTGCTAGGGCTACGATGTAGCCTAACCATGAATACTTAATTTTTATAGTTATATTAATTTCTTATTACTATTCCATGTTGAGTATTTGTTACTGTTCTTAATGCTTTGAATATCTGGCCAATATTTAATTGATTTGATGATCTAAGCGGAGACCGAGAGGAGATGTTTGGTGTTTGCTTCTCGTAACAAATACTATGTCTTGAATGAGTGCCCGAGAGGGACTAACATGACTCATGCAGTTTTCTTGCAGGTTCTCACAGAACTTAATGGGTTCTTGATTTCCTAAATCCGTTGCTCGAGAGAGAATGGGTTGTTAATTAAGAATACTTTTGGTTGAGCTCGAGAGGGGATATCGAATGAATTAGGAGAAACCAACTGTCAACATGGGTAGTAATTAGGGTTAATTGGCTATAAGAATTAAGTGGAATTGGTTATGGTGAAATCGGATGCTCTAGTGTCTCATCATCTTGATTATCCATCATTAATTAAATTGCTATTTTTCATAATTATTTTAGGTTACTTAAATCAATCAATCTTCTTAATCAACTGTTCAAATAAACTTTTGAATTAATCATAATTGATAATTAATAGGAAATTATAGTCTTCGTGGGAACGACACTCTACTTACTTCTATATTACTTGTGCGGATTGTGCGCTTGCAATAAATTCACAATAAGTGCTATATACTTCAGGAATGGGGAGCACACATTGCCTAGCTCATTTGTCTATCTGCATATTCCGGGTAATGAAAATTTATTTTTCCCTTTGGACTTTGTTCTTCTCCCCTGTTCAATCCACATTTAGCGTTGTGGCACCTTTAGTTATGGGAACTTTGATTTTCCAGGCCTCTTTAGCAATCACGGCCCCTTATACTTTGTTGGAACAAAGAAATTCTTTTCGAAGATGGGTCTAGCTTGCCATATTGCAAAAATTCACAGTGAGGTAATGAAATTCTTGGGTTGATAAAGAAATTATGGAAAAGAAGGTAATGAGAAAGATCTTTTGTGTAGTTGAGTCTGACCATTGTAGGGACCAAGTTCAGGGGAGCCCGTGTGCATAGTAGACTAGGAAATCGGCAGTATAATTGTCAATTGGGTGATTTGGGCTTGGAGATCAATGGTGTAGACAAGATAACTAGCAAAAGGGGAATTATGGGATAATTGAGATGGGTGTTAGTTCATATAATGGGGCATTCGAAATCACAATGGTAAAATGCATGGTATGGGACATGAAGATTTGCTTGCCCTATTATATAGATTAACGGATTTGGTAAAATTGAAGTTCATTCATGCATCGCATAAAATGTATATTATAAATTTCACTAATAACATAAGACACAGGACCCCTACTGAGCATGTAGTGCTCACCCCTTTTTGAATCTATTGCAGGTTTTGAATCTGAAGTTTAGTTTGTGACGAGGAAAGAAGAATGAGTTGTGGATAGTTTTGAATGTTTTGTTAAAAGTTTGTTACTTTCTTGTTAATTTGCTTGTAAAATTACAATGTAAATTTACTTTGGTTTAAATAGTAGTTTATGTTTAGTTCTCATGTTTCTTACTATTTAAATTTTTAGTTTTAATTTTTCTTTTACCTCACACTCCTAATAATATATATATATATATATATAATTGGGGTGTGACAACTTCGGCATCTGTCGACAGCTATCGGTAGCTTGCTTCGGCATTTGTCGACAACTGCTGTCGACAAATTCACGGTATGCGTTGCCTTGGCCTTAGCATTGCGCCCCATTCATGGCATTCCGAGAAAGTGAGGCTATTGAGCCTTGTCCTGTCATGACATTGTCGTGGCTTGCCATATTCAAGGCAAGCGAGGCTATTTGAGGCTTGTCGAGCGAGGCTATGTCAGGCTTAGCGTGCCATGGCATGTCATGGCTTTGCCATATTCAAGGCAAGTAAGGCTATTTTAGGCTTGTCAAGGGAGGCTATGTGACGCATGCCTATTCAAGGCAAGCAAGCGAGGCTATTTGAGGCGTGCCATGTGAGGCTTGTCATATTCAAGGAAAGCACCCAAGGCTATTTGAGCCTTGATTAATGAAAACATCCTTGGTAAATGCTTTCGCAATTCTTCGTCTTTCATAAATTTAAGAATTTCACCTTTGACTATGAAATATGAACGCCCCGACTATCCCTGTTAATCATTACTTCGATCCCGAAGGCCAATAGAATAAAACCGAAATCCTATGATGTTATTCCATGCTAATGTATCTAGAGCATAGGCTTGCTTTGAGCACTCTAATTTCTTCAAAGTAATAGCACCGGAGGCACGACCTGGCCAGTTAAGGCCAGGAGCTTAAAAATCAGAATTTAAGTCGCCTCCATGATTTTCGTTTATCGATAAGAGTAGTAAAGAGCATTATCCATTGCTATTAGGCCATTACCCGAGTCTCTCTATTGTCCCCTTTTGATTTTTTATTGTTCCAGAGTTATTATCTGTTTAAAGAATTTAGTATTTTCCAGCTTAATACTCGTATTATACACCTACATACGTTTTTATCAATCATACTTTCGTTTTCCGTACACGTCTTAAAAGCTCGGTAAAATATACGTTTTTATAAAAAGCGAACATACAATACACGTATTGTAGACATACACATGTATTTTTCATGTTCAATACATGTGTTTTTTACAAAATTTTCAATAATACAAACAAAATTCACATATTATATACATAACTTTCACATATTATTGAATAAAAATAGTATATATTAAAATAAATTAAAATAAAATATTATATAGTGGCTAAACTTTTCTGTTGTAACTTGCCAAAATTATTATTTTTTTAATAAATAGTACAGCCGCTTGGCTATACTGGGTTTGTTCTCCATTACACCTTTTAGATTTTTCTTTGGGAGAAATTCAAACAAGTGATCTGGCAATCTAAAACTAAAAGCTGGAGATGCACACAGTTTTCGTGAGCTAGTTTTTTCTTAAAGCCATTTTTATATTATTCAAATTTGGAGGTTGCAAGTTGTTATATATAAAGATAAAGTAAACCAAAGATCAGATGAGTTTATCTCAAAACAGCCTCCAAATCTATGAACTCTTTAATTCTTGTCTTTCTGATATTAAAAATCCTGGTGAGACCCGATGCATAATAATGGGATATATATAGCACACTCTTCCTAAAGAAAGGATAATGGGATATTATTACTAACTTATGATATGTCTTATTTTTTTTGTTATATTATTGTTCCAACAAGGGTTTACTGTCACATGCCAATTATAATTATATGGACCAAGTCAGTGTTAATTTGTTTATTAGAGCATCTCCAAATGATATGTTAATTAATTGATACGTACAGGCATGAAATATCAACATTTGAAGAAAAAACTTACTCCAATCCAACTGAGTAGTCAATTCTTATATGAATTTAAAGACTGAAAGAGATATATCAAAACTAACATCTCGTAAATTATCTGCTTTTCTTTTCCTTTTTATATTTTCATATATAAAATCACCACCCACAATCAGTAAATAGCTAGTTTTTATTTATTTATTTATTTATTCGATACAAACAGGACATACGGCACCCTTCCAATTTGTATCTTATTTATGGACACTATTTAAAACAACATACATTACATTTAAAACAACACTATTTAAAGCTGTTGCTCCCAATCAGAACTTGTTCCGGTACCAAAACACACCGTTTTGAGCACCATCCTCATCAGGTTCAACAAAAAGGCACTCTCTTGCCTCCCTCCACAGAGCCTTCCAAATTGGAGTTGCGTCAAAACTATAATACTCTCCCAAAATAGGCTTGAGCACATTGGTTGCTTCCATTGCATGATAATGCGGCATTGTAGAGAAGAGATGGTGCACAACATGTGTATTTGTACTATTATGGAACACCTTGTTAAGCACCCCATAGTCTCTGTCCACAGTCGCCAAAGCCCCTCTCAGCCAATCCCATTCCGACGCGCCGTAGTGCGGCAGCGAAGGATGCGTGTGCTGCAAGTATGTGATTAGCACAACACACACATTAACCACAATCATTGGCACCCCATAAACACAAACAAGCCAAACAAACCCTTTGGCCATGACAATTTTATAGAGCACATAAATAGCAGACATGATCCCGAGGTCAGAAATGTAAACTTGAAGCCTCTCCCGGTTGGAAAATATAGGGCCGTTGGGATCGTAGTGGCATGTAAACCGGTCGTATTCCCGGCCCGAGATGTTGAAAGCCAAATACAAGGGCCAGCCGACTGTTAGAGTGACAAGAATAACCAAGAGCCTGCCTGGTGGGTTGTTGAAGTAATTGTTGTACCATGGCATCTTAGACTTAGGTTTTGGAACGAACACTTCGTCCAGCTCCATCGAACCGATGTTCGAGTGGTGGCGGCGGTGGCTGTACTTCCATGAGAAATAAGGGACAAGAAGAGCAGTGTGGAGGACGAGGCCAACGACGTCGTCCACTAATTGGTAGTCACTGAAGGCATGGTGGCCACATTCATGTGCGATGATCCAGACACTGGTTAGCATGCAGCCTTGGAGGATCCAATAGATGGGCCAAGAGATGTAGGGGAGGAGGGGGTGAGGGAGGAGGTGGAAGTATGAGGTGGCAATGTGGTAGAGGAGGAAGGATAGGGTAAGGTCGAAGAGGACATAGGAGAAGGAGCGGAGGAGAGAGCGGTTGAAGCAATGTGGTGGAATGGCGTTTTTTATTTGCCTTAGGGTGAATGGTGGTTTCGACGTTGGTGCTCTTTGGTGGGTGATTTTCTTGTCTTCAATACGTGATTTAGAGACCTTCTTTCCACCGGATCCCATTTTGTTGAAGTCCTGAAAACAACCAATATATCAAACTTATCTAATGATCAGTACTCCCAAGTGGATCGGACTAGATTGGACTAAAAACCTTAAAAACTTATTTCGTATGAAAAGTATATCAATCCCCTTCTATTGAGGCATCTCTCAAAGACACCCTTAAGAGCTCACTATAAAAAGAATTTCAACGATCCGAATAGTGATTATGATCTCCACAAGAAAGGCTTACATATCACAGATATTGAACCAAAAGTATATATATAGATAACACAGGAGAACTTGCACATACCTCAACGTCCAAGCGGATGGAGAAAGAAATTGATTTACATGAAAGCACTTCTGTCTAGCAAGAAGTGCTTTCCCTGAAAGAACTCAAGCACAGAAGTGATTAGAGAACTAGCTCTCACTCTTTCCCCTTAAGTATATTTTACCTCAATATGGCACCTGTTGGTGAATGGGTCGTGTCATCTTCATAAAGAGTCAAGGGACCACAATGCTCTTATCACATGCCTATGCATCATGCATGGATGCGGACCACCTGGATTCTTCGAGACTTTTCTCTTTTCTTTTTGGATTGGCACTCATAAACACTTGGCATGCCTTTCTCCTATAATCAGTAGGTAAAGTTATCTAGAAATAGAATTATTTGATATTCTAACTTAAAAACCGAACTTAAAACGCTTAATGTGTTCGTGTGGATCGGATAAAATTGGTGACGAAATTTAGTGACGAGGTCTGACAACATCTTGCATGTAGATTTGTTGTGTACTGAAACTACTGCAAACACTCGTCAAAAATTCTTGAGACACAAACAGAGTGCTGCTTGACTCGGGAGTTACACCAACAGGTTGGACCCTCAACCTCCAACCTCTAGTCGTCGGTGACCACCTCCTCCTCCGACCCACCTCCATGTCTCCCTTATTACCCAAAAAACTAGAAAATATTGTGACATTGAGGGGATTTGAACTTTGACCCTTAAAGGAGGAAACCTCAAAACCAAACCATTAGAACACTTCTACCCATTTGCCATGGCAAATGGCAAGGGCAAAGTGAGGGCTATTACTATTCATGTGAATAGTGGCAGCCATTGCAAAAGGTTGTGGTGTTTCCACCCATTGTCATGGCAACCACTATTCACATGAGATATGAGGAGATGAATTTGTATAGAGTTTTGGTGTGGGAAGTGAAGAATATGACTAAGTATTTATTTAAAAAAATTCTAAAATTCTTAGTATTTTTTTAGATTTTTTTTACTTTTTTTTGTTGTTGCTGATGTTAGCAAACCCAAGTTAGAGGTCAGGCTGGTTTCGCCTGCGAGCTGGCCTTGTCTCGTGGGGAACACGGCTTGCCCGGGCAAGCTTGGCCAACTAGAAGCTGTTGCTTGGGCTTGGGCCCTGTCTTGACGGGGCTGGGGGCTATGGCTGGACTTGCTCTTACATCAACCTTGTTTGTGCAAAGAGGCTAGTAAATTTAAACCAAAACTCCCTAAATAAAATATATAGTAAGGTTTATCTTTTGTTTATTTTAATTAGTAAATTATTGTGTAATTTTATAAGAGAAAATGATATATCCTTTAATTTTTTTTTATTTTATCACTATATACTAATTTTTCTTTCTTTGGCAGGAACTACCATGGCGTTTAAGCCCGGCCCAAAAGCTTGATGCTGAGGCTCTAACCCAAACAAGCTAATGGAGAAGTAAAAAAAACAAGAAAAGGAGAGAAAGTCAAGGAAATAGTCAAAACCTCAAAACTGAACGTTAGGGTTTTTGGTGGTCGTTTCTCAGAGTTGGAGCAAAGAGGTTACGGTAAACTTCCTTCTCCTTTTCATGTTCTCAAAATTCTCTAAAGACGTGTTTGGATTGGTGTGTTTCCGATGCCTAGGTTTTTCAATTGAAGATTGAATTAAGCCTCTCAGCTCAACCAAAAAAAAAAAAAAAGCCTCTCAGCTCCCATTTTTATTTTTTCGTTTGCAGGAACAACTCCTTAGCCACCCTTTATCGTCATGGAAGAACAACACCCAGGTTCCCTCTCTCGATGTGCAACAGTTTTCTTATTCTATCTGTGTTTCTGCTTTATGCATAATCAAGCTGATGTTTACTTTTAATTATTAAAATTCCACTGCTTTAATTGTAATCTCAGTGACAAATTCGAAAAGTCGAAAAAACCAAGATGGGAACAAAAGCCAGAAAAGCTCCAAGTCTCCAGGTCAGGCGAAAGAGCATAAGGACCAACTGGAAAGACTTAGTGAGAAGGTTAGAACTTCTGCTTTGCCATTTATACAAGTATATGTGATTTTTATTGTGTACATTTTTTTTTTTGCCATAATTTGTGGCGTGTATTCATATTTGTGTATGTTTTTTAATGTTTATATGCATATGCCTATCCGAGTATAAGAATATGTACTTGAGAATGTAAGTTTGCGGCTTTCATACTTTAGTTAGGATTTGATTTGGTGGGAGGTTGGGTTACATTTCTGAGATTTCAATTTCAAAGTTTTTTCATTTGTTTGTTATTCCATAACAACTTTTCGGCTCTGTAGCTATTGTGGTTGAATTGCTTTGGCCCAGATTTTAATTGGATGCGGGATGTAATCTTTAAAGTTTGATGTGTTACCTGCATTTTCCATCTACTAAGGAAACTGTGGTTGGCTGATAACTTCTTGATTTTATGACTTTGTATTGTGTTTTTTTTATATGCTATTACACTTAAGTAATGAAGTTATTAATGATTCTTAACCTGCAGGACCCAGAGTTCTATGATTTCTTAAAAGAGCATGACCAGGAACTTCTACAATTTAATGATGAGGACATCGATGTGAGTATGCAAAAGTTTCTTTTTAAATTTTAAGTATTACTCAGGGAATGCTACATATGAAATTAAGCCCGTCCCTGTTTTACGCAGGAAGATTCAGATACTAACTTGAAAGAAGATGAAACACCAGTAGATGATGAAATACAAGTGGATGAAGAGACTGGCCGTCATGATGTTGTACAAAAGAAAAAGAAACAATCTAAACAAGTTATAACTAGTGAAATGGTTGATTCCTGGTGCAACTCAATTAGAGAAGATGGGAAGTTGAGTGCTATTCATTCTCTAATGAAAGCTTTCCGCACTGCCTGCCACTATGGTGACGATAAAGAGGATGAGTCTATGTTAGATTTCAGTGTTATGTCTAGCAGTGTCTTTAATAAAGTGATGTTATTTGTACTTAAGGACATGGATGGAATAATCCGAAAATTGTTGGAGCTCCCTGCTTTTGGTGGGAAGAAGGAGACCATACTAGATGTGATGAACACAAAACGATGGAAGAACTACAACCATTTAGTGAAGTCATATCTTGGAAATGCCTTACATGTCTTGCGTCAAATGACTGACACAGAAATGATATCATTTACTTTACGGCGTCTTCAATACTCTTCCATATTTTTGGCTGCTTTTCCTGTTCTCTTAAGGAAGTACATTAAGGTAAGTACAGAGATACACATGATTTTATGTTCTGTTTGAAATACTTTCTTCTTTGTTGTTATATCTTTACTGCTCTACTGCCTGTGCTTTGGATATAGCTTGAGGTTGTGGTCACTGCTATCTACATTCTATATAAATTGCCAATTTCATTATATGTGGGCATGTAGGTTATATTCAGAATAGATATCTGTTATTGGTCTTTACCGCTTAATATTTCTCTTTATAGTATTCTTTTTAATGTTGGTTAAGTGGGAACTAAATAATTTGTATTACTTTTCACAGACTGCTGTAGACTTATGGGGTTTAGGGGGAGGTTCCCTCCCTCTTGTCTCCCTTCTGTTTCTAAGAGATTTGTGTGTTCGGCTTGGATCCGATTGCTTAGATGAATGCTTTAAGGGGATATACAAAGCCTATGTCTTGAACTGCCAGTTTATAACTGCAGCAAAATTGCAACATGTCCAATTTCGTGCAAATTGTGTAATCGAACTCTACGGTGTAGACCTTCCCACTGCATATCAACATGCCTTTGTTTTCATTCGACAATTAGCAATGATTTTGCGGGAAGCACTCAATGCAAAAACTAAGGTATTACAAGCCTTTAGATATTATTGTTTACCCTTTGTTATGTTATTGCATTTCTGTTGCAGCATAAATCTTTGTTGGACTTAAGAATGATCATCGTACCAATTTTGTTATTTTTGCCTGAAAAATTGTCTGTTTACATAAGCTGCCTCTATTTACATAAAAACAAAAAGATTTTCTTGGTCACATTGAATAAAAATGCTAGCTTCTGCCTCCATTTTACAAAATTTTAGTTTCTATTGCTTTTTTTATATAAAAAAATCTAACAATTATATTTATTTCAAAACGTAGCAGATGCACTATGTTTCTTGCATTTCACTTATGCTGTTTGTGTCTTATAGGAAGCATTCCGAAAGGTGTATGAGTGGAAGTTCATGAACTGCCTTGAGCTCTGGACTGGGGCCATCTCTTCCTACGGCTCAGAAGCCGACTTTAGGCCCGTTGTGTATCCCCTGGCCCAAATAATTTATGGGGTAGCCCGTCTAGTTCCAACTGCTAGATATTTTCCCCTTAGATTGAGGTGTGTTAGAATGCTTAATCGAATTGCTGCTTCGACGGGTACTTTCACACCGGTTTCTATGCTACTTTTGGACATGCTTGAAATGAAAGAACTGAATAGGCCTGCCACGGGCGGTGTTGGCAAAGCTCTTGATTTGCGTACGATACTTAAGGTATACTTGAGTGTTGACATTATTCTCTGCTTCAAACTCAATACTATATTTGTATTGGTTAAGTTGATTATGGAGTTTTTTTTTTCAGGTTAGCAAGCCAACACTGAAGACCAGAGCATTTCAGGAGGCATGTGTGCTATCTGTTGTTGATGAGCTTGCTGAGCATTTGGCGCAGTGGAGCTATTCTATTGCTTTCCCTGAGTTGTCTTTTATTCCAGCTGTACGATTGCGCAGCTTCTGCAAATCAACCAAGGTTGAGAGGTTCCGGAAAGCAATGAGGGAGCTTATTCGTCAGGTATGTTTTGTCTGCTAATGATTGCATCCTTTAAATATGGGAAAGCCTTTGTGCACATAGCTAATGTTTCAGCTATTCTATGCCCCAGATTGAGGCTAACTGTCAGTTTACAAATGAAAGGCGTATGTCAATTTCTTTTCTACCAAATGATCCTGCAGCAGCATCTTTCCTGGAGGTATGCACTTTCCATATTTTTTTTTCTCTCCCTTTGTGAGTTTGCCATCAAACTTGTTCTATGTGTATGTACTTTGCTACTAGCCAATAATCGTAAAGCATGGTGAAAGTCACTGGACCAGATAGAAGAGTTGCTCCTTATCCCTGCTTTACTTGGCTTGATATTGGTGTTTCTTTTTCAATAGTATAATTATAGTCTGAATGGTATGAAAGACAAATAGGTGATGCTAAATCAGCAACCTGCTGATTACTGCACGGTCAACATAGTTCAACTCATGCTGCTTTGGTGCAGAGTGTTGAAAAGTGGTATATTTTTTGTATACAAATTTATAAATAAACCCAATCCTAGACATGTATTTATAAAAAAACCCAAACACTATTTAAATATAGAAACACACCCAAAATCAACCCCAAAATCAACAATTTTATATTTTTTGGGTGTGTTTATAAATGGGTTTTGAGTGTGTGTAACGATGGGTTTTGGGTGTGTTTATAAAGTGTTTTGGGTGTTGGGTTTTTTTCTAATTTCAGCCCCCATTTTGGGTGTTTTAGTGAAACTCCCTTTTTTGTAATCAAAACAACTACTTCTTTCTTGTTGGAACAGAGATGTTTCAAACAAACATTTTTGTCATCTGAAAAAGGTCTTTCATGATGTAATTTGTTGATAAGCCCTTATGAATGGTATATGTGTTGTAATTCATTGGTCACCTTTTTCTTGAATGCTTTGCCCTTTGTTTCATATATTTTTTATATAATCTTGGAGAAACTGAATTCCTTATATGTTGTCATAGGATGAGAAAAAGTCAGGGGTAAGCCCTCTATCGAAGTACGTTTTAACTCTACGCCAAGTAGCACAACAAAGAAATGATTCGTTGTTTGAATCCAGGTCTGAGATCATATTTTCTATTAGGTTCATATTCATGGTATCATCTTTAGTATATCATTTTCTAACATGCAAATGGGTTCCAGTGTTCTCGTGGGGGAGCATTCATCTGTATTTGGAAGTAAAGTACGGGAAAGTGATGAAGAATATGACCCCAAGGATGAGGAAGGCACTACTGTCTTCAGTTCATCCT
Organism: Prunus avium; assembly: GCF_965620075.1. Taxonomy (NCBI): domain Eukaryota; kingdom Viridiplantae; phylum Streptophyta; class Magnoliopsida; order Rosales; family Rosaceae; genus Prunus; species Prunus avium. The sequence goes on along the minus strand of NC_142289.1, from coordinate 38,223,118 downwards.
GGTTACCAGGAACCAATTCCAAGTATGGTTACAAGAATTTCCTCTCTCTCTCTCTCTCTCTCTCTCTCTCTCTCTCTCTCTTTTTCTAATAATTGTTGGTTTTGTATTTCTGTTGCAATATTATTGGTTTGCAGGGCAAAACAACCCAATGATACGAAAAAGAAGAAAAGGAAGAGAAAGACTGAGCACCAGGACCAAGTAGCCATGGATGAAGATATTGTTCAGGACTTGGTGCTCAGTTCTGATGAAGAAGATGGGTCTTTAAGTGACACCTTCTCAGCTGAGGAAGATGAAGAGAGGAAACCAGCGCCTTCAAAACTGGAAAGCAAGAAGCATAAACACTCTACAAATACATCAAAGAAGAATGTAAAATCTCAAGCAAAAAGATCAAAGAAGAGAAAGAAGGCTAATGGAGATAAATCTCTTAAAGCATAGGCCGAATCGGATGCAGTTAGGAATGTGGGCAGGAGGCAAATGGCGGAAAGTCATCTGCGAGAGAGTTCCTACATCTTCCTCCCACAGCATGCTTCAAGGCAGCAACAATGAAGTTACAGACATCTTCCTCACCTATGGAAAAAAAGGGAGAAAAAAAAACCATAAGGGTTCAGAAAGCATTTCAAAAAGACCATTCGCACAGAGACCCAAGTATCCATTGTGAGGTCAGATAGTCTAACCTTGTTTTGTCAAATCCTTTTTCTTTCAACAGTAATTATGATAATTGTACTTTAAACAGCTCGTGCAGAGCGGTCTTCAATCTGGCCCTTGAAAACCATTTTTGTCAATTCATTTTGTTCAATGTGAAGAGATCCATTTTGCGCTTTGTTGTTGTTTTTGCTGCCCGACTCCAAGAGTCGCCTTATGTAATTAACATGGTTCTATTATACTTATAAAAGTAAAATTGGAAGAAAATATTTGTTACACAAGTATTCGTACTTATTAGGACTTCATTTTAGGGTTTCATTCCTAATTTCCACAACAAATTTATAGAAGTCGGACATTGGATACCAAACACGCATACCTCAAGGCCTAGTCCTTGTACCTTGGACGCCAAGCCTGGCCCTAAACTCTAGAACTAGAACCAAGACAGCAAATTCTACAGGAGCTTCTGTAATGAGGCGGTTATGTTGAGGAGAGGAGTGTGTTGAAGAGTTCAATCTAACTGTTCAATAATAGTTCTGCAATTGATCGGATGACGATTGAGGACTTCCTCATTATAAACCCCTGTTACAGCCTTCGAACCCAAAGCCTTCTGCCCGAACTTCGTTCCTAACCTCCTCAACACAAATTGTGGAGATATTTTTATTAAAATAAATTATAATCACTATATATATATATATATATATCCTTTATTTTCTTTTGAGGACCTTTCCTATTAAGAGGAGGAATAATATACTAAACACACACATTACACGGATGCTAAGACTCGAACCCATGACCTTTCCTGGAGGAACAATTGCTCCAAACCACGACATTAGTGGGTCATTTGCACCTTTCTTTTCTTTTAAAAAGGGTAAAACTTGTAAAACATGACATGAATATAGGAAGAATTTTTTATAAATATAAACGTTGACAAATAATAATTTTGAATAGATACTATAACTTAGGAGAACTTTCCAGTAATTATTAATTGTACAACTTTCTTTTGCACAAATTTGGAAAGGTGCGTTGTCTATATCTAAACAAGATGCTAGCTCAGTTGGTTGAGCTTTTTGGCCTCAAATCATGTGGGTAGAGGTTCGAAACCTCCAAACACTAGAGAATGTTAGTGTGCACCTTCCCCAATCACCTGTACTAAAAAACAAGAAAACTCCTTCCAAAATAAGAGAGGGGAGTAGTTTCTTTGTAATTTTGTCTACATTTTTCGTAATTGTTTTTCTGTACAAAGATTGCAGTTTCGAGTTATACGACAAGTGGCAATATTACTTTCCTCCTAAAATTTTACACCTTCACAAATAAACAACCAAATAGATTCAAATTTTCGTCCATAGGACTTTGAACATGGATTTAATATTTGAATACGGGATTTAACAAACCAAGTAAAAACGTAGTGTTTGTGTTTTTTTTTTTGGTTGCCAAGAAGTAAAAGAAAAGTGCTTATTACTCCATGTTTTATTAAACACAAATACCAGTTAAATTACGATATATCATCGTTTCTAATTTTGACCCAAAAAAAACCGTTTCTTATCTTTCCTTATTTTACAACTGAATAAGCTCGTTGAAGTCAATTTCCTTTTCTTTCTTTTTTGCATCAATTTATCATACTATTGTAGCACCTTCAACAAATTTGCCTTTCTATTTGGTGGCTTGAACTTCATTAATTTACTTCTTTTTTCTTTTCTTTTTTTTTTAAAAAAAAGTGAATGTTAAGGAAAATTGGGGTGATTCCAGAAGTTTATATACGAGACTGTTTGATAATAATATATATATTCTGTGTGTGTTGTGTATATATGTAAATATAAAGGAAATTAAGGATGAGGAATAGTTAGTAAAGTATGGGACAGAAAAATATGAATAACAATTACGTACGTGTACGCGAATTATGCTTGGATTATTAAAAAATATATATGAAACATTAAAAAATGTATGTGGATAATACATATGGTTTTAAAAAATGTGTGTGTGTGTGTGTTTTTTTGTATGATTGAGAAGTGTATGAGAAACGAAAGTTTTTTTTGGTCTACTTCACTGGTTACTAACTAGGCGATGAGGTGACGGGTGACATGAAGCTTAAGCGTATGTGAACCTGCAGTCAGTTCATCACATGAAGAAGATACAGAGTATGGTCCAGCTCTTTTACCATATATAAACTTTCAAACAAGGTAATATAAAAGACAGAAATTATCTTTTTATAGCATACCAACCCTCATATATATATATATATATATATATATATATATATAAATGGGTTGAGGCATAGTAGTAGGGACAAACCACCATTACAAGGTTACCAAAACAAAAGAAATTTGCTGGATATGTTGTGTTGTAAAGCCTTAAATCTACCCTAATCCTGGTCCTGGAGCGTTATTCATTCTGGAAGGGACCAAGCCATTTGATTGGATTTTATTCAAATTTCCAGGGTCCATTTTATCCTGCAACTCTATATATAAAAAAATCTAAATTCTAGTCATATATGCAAAGTATTCAGCTTGATATATGTTTACACTTCTGTGTGTGAAGCTTACTGCTTTTCACAGACCTAAAAGAATAATATAAATATTTTTGTTGGCATTGAATTCATGTATAAACAATTTTCCGTAAGATTTTTTATTGGACATTCCATAAAAGACCATCCCTTTTCCTTCTGGGACGACTTCTATAAATTTGGTATTTCATTCCCATTCCAAGCACATTCATAGCCTCCAACCTTATACCAAACACCATTTTGCATCACTAGATTTCTACTCTCCTGCCCTGTAAGTCTCTCCTTTCTTCCATTTTTTCTCTCTCTCATCACCCTTTTGGTGTGCAAATGTGTGTCTGTTTGTGTATACAGTAGCCATGTGACTGATCGATGTTGAGAGTCGAAAAGGGGAGATCAATATTTGCTCATGATCAACCCTCTCTCTCTCTCTCTCTCTTTTGCATGAAAGATCTATATATCTATAGCTGTGGCGTTTAAAGGGAAGGGTTGTAGATCTTTCATACATCAAAACAGATCAAAAAGGGAAAAAATAGGAGATCCATTTATTTTTTATCTTGATCATGATATTTTTTTTGTTGTCAAAATTATAGATTTTTAATTATCTATATAAATATTAAGTTACATATATATATGGATCGGATATTTTGGTTCATTTGTATAATATATATATATAAAAGATTTATGTGTATATATGTTAGGGGATTCATGATCTATTATGTATATATGCAACAGGGACACACGTTTGGTGCCTTTCAACACTTTTGATATTGATCGCTTTTATCCGATCTTTTCCCAAATTTAAAAATCATATATATATATATATATATATCAATTATTCTCTCATCCGAATGTCTGCACGTAATTATCGTGCGAATGCCATAGTAAACAGGAAGGAAAGCAATGAGGGGTAGTGAAAAAATATATGACGTCTGCACAATAATAACATCTGGAGGTCCGCATAGGAGAATTTCTGTATATATATTTGTGATATATTTGTGCATAGCATTTACATGTACCTCTATTTTTCTCCCTGTTTTTAGGAATTTTTTTATGTATATGCATATAGACCATTAGTTACTGATTATTCAAAATGATAAGCGGCATTTAGATTTTCATCTTTAGATAAGATGGTTTTTTTCAGTAAACTCATAAGTTATATATATATATATATATATATATATTAATGTACTTATGAATATGAATGTATATACAGCTTTGTACTGACGTGTATATTCAAAATAATATACCTAATAAAAGGACTAAAGTTCAAATATATGCACGTTTATATCTAGGTTTAGAATCAAAGGTAACACTACTAGTGATGTTCTTGTCTAATCTGATTCTGATCTCACACATTCTCACACCCTAGATAGATCTGCAGTCTTAATGATGTTCTTTTGGTATCTACTCATGGAAAATGTTGTCCCTTTCTAGTCTGTGTGTGTATGTGTGTATGTGTGTCAGCCTTCCAGATCATTCTCTGTTTTTGAGCCATCATGTCTTTCAGTTTCAACTTTCATGCATGCCTGGATCTCTCTCTCTCTCTCTCTCTCTCTCTCTCTCTCTCTCTCTCTCTCTCTCTCTCTCTCTCTCTCCATGGGCTTACTTATCTTAAAAGATCTAACTTTGATATGATACGATCGATTTCCAGAGAAAACATATGGATCCCAAAGGTGTTCAAAATGGTTTCGAAATGACCAACTTTGATCAACATGAAGCCAGTCTAGGAGGTACGGATTGTTTGGTGGACCTCACCCTGAGGCTAGGAATACAATCTTCCAACAAAAACATTGATCAACAATCCCATACTGCAAATGATTCTTCTACCTCCCAGGCAATTTCCTAACCTTTTTTCCTATATATATGTGCTAGCTCTAGTTTTTGGGTTTATTTTACTATCTATCGTTAAAGGAGTGCTATTTGCATTTTCATTTACCACCAGCATTCTGCGGGAATGTATTTAATCACACTACCGTACTAGAGAGTGACAATAACTACCGCTACCCGGTTTTAATTATTACTAAATATATTGGTCAAATAGTGTATAATAAATATAATGACAATACCTTTTGTGCTAAACTTGTTCGTTGTCACTTAAAATGTTTCGTAAACACATTGTAAACCTTAGTATTATTTTTTAGTGCAATAATTATTAGAGTGACTCGCTATTGCTTATCCGGGTCACAAAATATAAGTTTCCTAAACTACCTCTTAAACCCTAGTGTTAATCTTTTTAGTTTTGATAGCCGCCGCTAATTCAAAGGTCCAATATTCCTAAAGTACCCTTAAAACCCTAAACGTTCGTCATTTTTATTTGGAAAGCCGCCTCAGGGTGGGTGCAGCACCTCACTGGCTGTCCTCTGAGAGGCGAACGCCGCTGTCAACGCTTACAGAAATGAAACCACCAAATTTAGTCTTATACCTGGAGATCTAATTCGTGTGAAAATACTAGGATCAAATATCACCAAGTTCAAACATTCTTCTCTCTCTTGTTGTTTGTGTATTCCGAGTGCTCATCTCTCTAGCAAAGTAGTCGAGACTAGAGTCTTTGGCAGATGCCATAAATCTTTGTGATGTTATTGGTTAATATTTTTTTTCATTTTATCTTATTCCATCTAAGTTGCATATAATTATCTCATACAAATTTGACAGAATTTGTTGTTGTTTTAGCTACTCAATTATTTCAGCTGTAAAATGAAATGTACGTATATATGTTACCTACGTACCCATTAATAATAGTTCATTATAGAGAAGCCATGCAATTATGATTGCTAATGATGATGATTACTTTTATTTTTATTTTTTAATCTTCTGAATTAATGTACAATAGTCATGTGTAATGTTTGGTCTGTGATATTTCAAAGTGATGATTAATTTGTTTTACACATAAAAATTGTTTGGTAGGCCGTCGATAGATCTAGCCTCAACAATCCCAACGTTAATGGATATAAGCAATATGAATTTCCAGCTCCACCGGAGTTGAAGAACTACTGTATAATAAACATATCCAACAGAAGAGGAAAAACTGGTGGCTCGAGAAAGAGGAAGACTACCGGACGCGGTCCAGCTAAAGTTGGTGACAACAATAAAACTTGCACCAACTATAACTGTCGTGTTACCGAATCTCCCATGTGGCGTACTGGTCCCCTTGGCCCCAAGGTAAGCTTTACACAAAGTCAAACAATCAAGTCCGTTTTTTGTTATTAGACTATGAATCCAAATCATTGATCAAAAAGGTGTACGTAAAGTAATTAAATAGGTATACATATATACGTGTATACAGTGGGTCCCACCTGTATTAGAGAGATTGTATACAAGTTGGTCTCTAACGATGGTCTCCCTAGCATTTTTCATAGAGATATAACACTTGTTGTTGTGGAACTTAATGGATATAACCATAGTCTTTATAATTGGATGTTTTAATTTTTGCAGAGTCTTTGCAATCGGTGTGGGATCAGGTTCCGAAAGATCAAGCAAAAAGAAGAAACAGAGCAGCAGGCTGCGGAAGCAGCTTTCAAACAGCTTCATGCGGTCTCCAAGCTTTAGTAATTTCGATTTAGGTTTAGAATGGATGCTTATTCCCAAGCCCTAAACTGTTTAAGCTTTAATAAGTTGGGTTTGTGATTCTTAAAAGTTTGCGATGACTTTATTCCATCTTCTATTTTGGGATGACAATATATTAGCCATGGATAATATTGGCTTTTTAAAGTATGGTTATTTATTTGGATTTATGTTTTCTCTGTCTTCTATTTGCTCATATCATATATCTTTATATATATATATATATATATGCTAAAACAAGCTAGGTTTCCTAATAAATTGATAGGAACCCTTGATCATAGATCTTAAAGTCTTAACAAGTTGACTTGCATGAAATTAACCTCAACAAAAGCCTAGAAGTATTTGGATTCATTTAGTGTATGAGTTCTTTTCGTTGAATGAAAACCTAGTTACTAATACGTATAAATTTCTAAAGAATATATAAGGAAATAATTGCCATAGGGTTTGAATTTTCGACCCACAAGAATAAACTCATAATTAAATAGAATTGGATTGTGCTGAGTCATCTATCTACTTCATTTTAGTTTTATTTAAGAATTAAAACTTAATGCAAATAACACACTAGTGTAGTGGCTTGGAGTATTGCCCCCCCCCCAAAAAGTGAGATCCTGGGTTTGAGTCCTAGCATCTGTGTTGTGTGTGAGTTTAGTATATTATCGCTCATTTCAATAAGGAAAGGTTCTCAAAAAATAAAAATTAAGACTTAACTTTCTATGTTTATATTTCTACTTTAGAGTTGTGATTAAGATTAGGGCCAATTAACCAAATAATAATAAGATCTGTATCAATCCACCACAACCCTGCGCTTCCATACCGTTGGAGCAGTTGGCCTTGTGACCTAGGGGGCTCACTCACTATTAATTTGAGTTCGATTTTGTTTAATCCATTTCCTCAATTGCATTTCATTTCATGGGTCTCTTATTTTCTTAGTAAGCTAGTTGACCAGAGCAGGGTCGATTGGCCCAATCTTATTATTGTACGGCAATGGCTCAATTGACTGCAAGCTATAAAGCATGAAAGAACGATAAAATGAAAAACTTGAATAACAACTCTCTAACATCTCTTTTTACTTTTTCTTTTTTAATCTGATGAAAACAAAATTAACACAATAAAGCAACCAAGAATAGCATTTGCCACTTCACATGCTACTGGCAACTTATGCTTAATCGCTAGATTAGTTCAACAAAGAAACCTCAGAGTGATCCCAAAAGACAAAAGTGGCAAGGTAGAGATCAAATATGGCAAGCTACTAAAAATTTCCAAATATTAAAACCCTAGAAAACTAAGGAAACTGCACTCTTGGAAAATTCAACGAACACAAAAATTAATGCTGTAATATGCGTATCCTACGAGAGAATGGTAAGAGGACATGAGAGAGAGAGAGAGAGAGAGAGAGAGAGAGAGAGAGGTATTGAAAGAAATCACATCCCCTGCCGGCGCAATTCTTCAGGTCCATGTGCAAAGTGGCACCTATCCCCAAACGTGCATGTGCCTTTAGTAAAGTTCTCACAAAGCTTAGTCTTGAAGTTGCTTGCTGGAGCTGAGGCTGCCATACCAGGATTGTTCCTCATGTGAGGTCCCGCAGCTGAGCTCACGTTCACAATAAGCTCACGAACCATGGCACTGGCATCTTTAATTTGATCAAAGGTACCCTCAAGCTCAATGTTTCTCAGCTTGGGATCTGACTCATGCTCCCTTATAGAAAGCTTTGCCCCAGTCACACGACATATTTGCTTTGAGTTCACACCATTTTTCCCAATTATGGCTCCAGCAAGTGAAGCATCAACGCTGATCTTAGCTGTGGCAGTGGCTCCAAATCTCGCTGCAGCTCCATGAGTTTGCGGGGGAGGCTCCATCCGACCTCCTCCCATCCTGCCTGGATATCCTCCCCCACCACGAGGATCTTCATAGGATTGAGCAGTGGGCCTCCCAAGCTCCCACTCACCATGCGCAAAGTGGCATTTATCCCCAAACTTGCAACCTTCAACTGTGTTGTACTTATTACACAACCGGGTCTTGACAGATGGAGGAGAAGAACCATCTGGAAATGATGGAGGGGCTGCTGAGTTTCTAGGAGGAGGAGGAAGAGTTGGGTTGCTACCAGTCATCTGAGACACCGCTTTGATGCCGCCAGGAACATAATGCAAGAAGTGACATCCCTCACCAAAAGGGCACCCAGAAGTGCTGTATAGAAACAAAGCAAAAACTTCTGAGCACAAATATGACAGAAAATTACAGGGAATCTGACAAACAAGCATACAGATCAGAAATGGGGTAATGAGCACGTATTATATATAAGCTCAGCTGAGACAAGGCTGTGTAGCACATATAGGATAAAGGAAACCGAAACTTAGAATAAATTCTTCACCAGAATCACTGCCCCAAAACAAAACAAAACAAAAAAGCCAATTGGTTTCTCTTATGAAATGTATGAAAAATCCTAAAAAGTCTGGAACTATGTATATTTTTTAACTTTAGCCAACTCAGGCAAGAAATGCTTCTTTAGCAGCGGAAGAGATGTTCTTTTAGAAGGTGAATACAAGGCCAATCTTCTATTAGCCAACTACTTCACCACCACTCTTACCTCATACTGAAACGAAAATGAAATAAAGCATCAAAAGACAAGCTTCTACGAGTGAAGTCTGAGATTGGAAAGGTAGCACAATTCACAACAAGATCTCTCTCTTACAATATAAAGATACCAACATGACTTAGACCTCATCCTATACAAACCTTAGGACAAATTCAGTGAATGAAATACAGACGGAAAAAGATTTAAAACTTTTTGAAAGAGATCAAGGAATAGTGACGGTTTAAATAGAAGCTTTATGTCCCACACAGTTTAACAAAATGCAAGTGGAGTCCCCATAGTTTTTGAAAGAGATCATGACTTAGACCTCATAATGAATCAGAATTCTCAATTCAACTTACTTTTTTTTCATAGTCCGAACATAAAATAACCTGTTTTAAAACTTAGCGACCAATTGCTTTGATTTCAGTTGCAAAGAATATAAAAGAAGCTAAATATAAACACCATATAAAGGAAACTTCTGCATCCCATACAACCACATTAAATTACATAGGATCCAGTACGTATTTAATCGAGCTGTTGTCATTCAACCATATCTGTTCAGTCTTTGTTATCATGATTAGAACAGAGAGTTCAACCTGTATCACAGCTTTGACCGCCCATTTCATTAGTCCAAATTGCAAAAATTTTACTCACAAAAACTGGATAACAAACTCTTTCTTGAATTTATATAAATTATCAATATGCAAAATTACATTTAGAGTATTCATTTTAGATAGGTTAAGATTAGAACCTGAAAAACTTTGTGCATGGCTTCGATTTGCTTCCTATACCAGTTGTAAAGGACTCCATTTCTGTTGCAGAACATTAATTAATTTCCCTCAGTTATGCTTACAGTGGGTTATTAATCCTCAAAACTTTAACAATATTCAACATGACGTTACCATTTTTATCACTAATAAAAGATATATAAAACACCAATTCCATTGAAGAATCCAAATAGTCAAAGAACCACCCTCTTATACTGTTGAATAGAGAAAGACCTCTAAACCCTGTACTATTTAATCCAACAAAGAGGTAAAAACAAAACTTAAATCATATTTTAAAATTATGGTTTTCAATATATTACTTTCAAGAAAAAAAGTTGAAAGTTTCCATTCTCACAGGAAAGTTAAGAGAACTTAGGATTCTCCATTTCCTTCTCTCCTCACCAATCATTAGAAAATAATCATTTAAAGTTCTCACTTATCTACATACGTAGTTTTTTTTTTAAAGTTCTAACAAACTCCAAACGGAATAAACATATCCTGCAAACACTCAATAGCCAACTCTGAATTGCACTCCGTCTACCCAGCAAAGAATTTTTATGAAGGCACAAAGGAGCACAAGCCTTTAAAGAAATTTTATAATCACCAGTATGCAAACAGAGATGAACACCTAAATGAGATAGCAGCAAAAAACAAAACATCCTTTCGTTTTCAAGTTTGGAGTGACGAAAAGAAATAGAACATCATGTTAAATCTAGCTCCACTACAAAGAACGCTAATGCCTTTAATGTGCAATTTCACGCAGAAAAAACTAGCAATAAACTTAGCTTCCCAAGTGCCCAATTGATTAATTAAAAAAAATAAAAATAAAAATCACTGATTAAACTTCGTTTTCTTAAATTTACCGTACCAAACTAAACTGAGCTACAAATTCAATACTTTTTAAACTTGAGCTCAAAATTCAATGTTTTTTTAAATACTTTTCCTTCATTCTATTAATCCAGGAAGCTTAACACTTGAGATTCAAACTGTCTTCAACTTTTTCCCACACTTAATTTAAGATTTTCATCAAATTAATTTCTTCGTCCACTTCCTAAAGTACTCCAACCAAGTAAAAAGCAAAGCTTAAATGCACAAAAGCGGAACAAGCATCAACCCTAGCTTTAATGCATAAAACTTACACATACATATGTCATACATGTCTGCGCGTGGTACAACAATATATAAAAAATAAAAATAAAACATGTGAGCATGGTTGAAAGTAATGCGAAGACGAACCTGGCTTGGATTTCTTGAAGCCGCCATTGCCATTAAAGGAGGCAGCTTCGGGCCTGCCTCTCTTGCGCCCACCTCCAAAGTCCATTACAGCACAAGGAGAGAGAAGCGTGCGAGGCAGAAACCGCGAAAAAGTAAAAGAACAAAAAAAAATAAAAACCCTAGGATATAGAAGGAGAGGGAGAAAGAGGAGAGATTGAACTGTCTAGGGTTCACGAAAGAGGGGAAAGGGAAGGGCGGACTTGAAATTGCAATTTAAATGGGGTTGATAAATATATATATATATATATTTTTTAAATAGACAGATTTTTTCGGCAATTATCTTACTACGACGACTGTGGTCTGTCATCTGTGAGGAGACGGTGACAGAGGCGTGGGGGTCACGTGCGCCCCGTGTGACGTTATCGTTTAATCATCTTTTGTTGGGAATCCGAATCCGAATCTCGGATGATGAGATGGGATGGGTGTACGGCTACCAATTTCATTTAATGGGCTCATTATAACATTCATGGGCTTATTTTACCAACAAAAAATTAATGGGCTTCTAAATTAATGAGACTCGAATTTCCTTGATATGGGGGGGATCTTTAGGATTTCCCACAGGCCTTTTGAAAATAAAAAATAAAAAATCGTATAGACCTCCATAAATTTGGGATAGTTGATTTGAAAGAAGTCTACGATCTAAAACAAGGGAGTAATTATAGTGTAATATAGGAGTATGATGACGTGGTATAACTAATTCATTTATATTATAATGCGTGTACAGATTATATCACGTGACCGTATTCCAGTACCATACAATAATTTCTCACAACATGGGCCAATTGCTTATGTTATTTTGTTATTCTCTTTTATTCTAGTTGTCATAGGGGTAATATGTTCGATAAAATGTCTCAAAGAGCCAGAGGCTAGGCATGGAGCCAAGTACTACAAGTAGGCAAAATGGTGTGAGGACTTCTATTTTCCTCATGAATGAAAAATTCTTGAATCCGCCGTCGTGTGGTGGCAAAGATATGTAAAAATAACATATCGACAAAGTAATTCTTAAAGTGTAATAATAGATGGTGAACTTTCACTAGTTTTTTCATTTCCTTCCCATATGACAACTTAAGGCAAGCTTTGCTAATTAATGTGACATTCCAGAAGCTTTCTCATGGCCTCTGCTTTTTCAGGCATTAGCTTGAGAGTCACGCCTAGGTAGCTAGCACCATATCCATATCCTAAAGCCATGATTGTAGAAAGTAGGAGATGGACAATTAAAATTGGTGCAACCACAGGAGTCCTAGCCTAAGCTTATAGTGTTGGCAATGGTGGTAGCTACATCAATGGCGTCACTGCGTCCAATTCACAGTTTTATTTAGCGTATGTCCACAGATCTATCTATCAACTTCATATATATAATCATACTCTATCCATTATAGGGCTCTTATTATAGCCAGTAATTAAGACAACCATATTAATATGTGGTAGTAGTGTCACATCATCTCTATACATAAGTAAAGAGAATGATAGAATTTTCACAAAGTCTTAATCTTTTACAGTTCAGTTTTCCAGAAGATGACCCTTTTATCTTGTCAGTACAGGATTCAATGCTGAAGTTCCCTCCTTTATGTGAAAACACAGATAAACATGGGAGAAGCCAGCTACAATATATATCTGTATAGAATTCTCTAGCAGACTGTCGGTATGCATAGATAACATGTCGATATCATTTTCGCCAACAAAACGTATCGACATGTTATCATTCCCCGACACTCAATGTGAGTTTTTTTTTTTGGGTGGGTTTTTCAGGTTCCACGTGTGGTTGAATCTAACTATGAAACCTCAACTTTGGTAAGACAGGCGGTGTGGTGAGGTCTTAGTCTTCCAAAAGGAAAATTTGTCCTATTGCTTCACTTCACATACAAAATATCATCCTACAACGTTTTTAATACATGCGTATATTTGATGTTTTGGTCCATTTTCGTAGTGCCCACAACGTTTTTAGCAATATATCACTGCAGAGCAGACATATATGAATCATGCATCCTGAAAATTACCATATTCATGATGACCAATCTGTAAGTTCTATCACTTTCCTCCCTAGAAGGAATCCAAAGCTGCAATCACTTTTCAAGAATTCAAAAGCAGTACATGGCAATTTACCAAAATATCCACTGATTCCATTAGCTCTACCAAAATGTTTGAAACTTACAATGCAAGCCAAAGCTGCCAGTCTAAACAAACTTATTTATTACTTTAACCTTCTTAACTTGGCAAAAGCATGTTACACTATTTAGGAAAGCAATCATTTCTCTTCTGCAATATATAAGAGTTCATGCTCCCTCCTCTTCTGCAGTACACACAGATTATTTCTTAAACTTAGGCCAAGTACTAATTAAGATGCCTAAACTCTTCTGAGCACCACATCTTTTTGAATTTCAATGATCTGAATTTCCTTCTCAGAGCCCTCAAGGTTAATGGACTTGTACCACTTAGCACAAAACACGTAAATAACAAAGTCGAAAGCTGTTAATGCTGCAATTAGGAAGTAGAATCTGTCCAAGTGACCTGTGTTCAGATTATCTGGGATCCAACCAGGGTTTTTACCTCTAGCTGTAATTCCCATTACCATGTTAACCAGAAAGCTGCTCGCGTAATTCCCAAGCGACATTGAAGCCATGCAGAGTGAACTTCCGAAGCTTTTTATCCCATCCGGGGCTTGTCCATTGAAGAACTCAAGTTGACCAACGTACATAAAAACCTCAGAAGCACCAACAAGAACATACTGTGGAATTTGCCAAAATATGCTCAGAGAGCTTATTTTCTCACCAGGCAGCACATGCTTGAGCCTTGCAATCTCTGTGGCACCTGCTGCGACCATTGCCAGCATGCCAATAACGAGCCCTATCCCCATTCTTTTAAGCTCGGATATCCCTTTAGTGTTCCCACTTAGCTTTCCAGCTAATGGCACAAGCACTTGGCGGTAAATTCCAGTGCAGATAAGGACACTGCATATATCAAAAGCAGACATGCTAGCAGCTGGGAGGTGAAATTTTCCAAGGTTGGATTTCATCACATCCCCTTGCTCTACAAAAAGGGAAGCCATTTGTGTGAAGACCACAGAGTAAATTATAGTGCAAAGCCAAATGGGTAGCATTTTCAGGACGCATTTGGCTTCCTCGACTTGAGTTACGGTGCAGAGCCTCCATGGATTCTTAGGGCCACACAGATCATCCTCAGTGATTGTTGCTGCCTTGTCCAAAAACCTGACCAAATTAAGAACCAATTTAGTTTAAGTACTTTAGACAAGTGCTATGTGGATCTCGAAAATTTCTATATGTTGTCTTATTTATTTACTATATATGTATTGAGTAATTTGTAGTACATGGTATGATTTGAAAGCCTTTTTACTGTAAAGTTTGTACAGATGAAAAGTCTGATACTTACTCAATCTCATTGCTGTGATAAATCTTTCTACTCCCTTTGATTGCAGAGTCTGGTCCTTCAACCTCATACAGGTCATCCGAGTTGACTGGAACAATATCCCATTTCCTAGCTGCAGCGACGAATACCTGAGCGACACGTGGCAAAGGGTTGCCACATGGTTTTAGGTACCTATACCCTGGTGTCCCTAACAAAAAGGACAATAGGGCTATGATAGCAGACCCCAATGACACCACAAACCCCAGAGTCCATTTGCCAGTATCCTCATAATAGACCAATATGGTGTTTGAGAAAAGAGACCCAACATTGAGTGCAAAGTAGAAATAGGAAAAGAAAACTGCTTTTGAAGCTCTCTCTTTAGGATTTGCCTCATCAAATTGGTCAGCTCCAAAGGTTGCTATAGTTGGCTGGTACCCACCATATCCAAATGCAACCAAATATATGGACAAGTAAAAGATAGCAACACCAACAGGGGATGCAGGCATGCACACTATTTCTCCATCACCACAACCAGAAGGGTTGAACAAGAAGAGCCAAGATGAAAGAGATAACAGCACCAAGCCCTGATATTCAATTTAGGCAACATCAATTTTCATTCACTTCAAAGAATATATATATATTTGACAATAAAAAAAAATTACCACTACAAAGATGAGCTGAAAGATTGCGCAGGTTAAGTAACGACCCCAGTACGAATCACTGAGAAATGCACCAACTAAGGAGCACAAATAAACAGTTCCAGTCCACTTGCTGACACTGTTGGCGGCAACGGCATTCTCTTGATCAAGAACTCTGGTTAAAAACAAAACCAAGTTCACACCAACACCAAAGAAAGCTAGTGTTGCTAGCCCTTGATTCACTGCACAAGACAAGACCAACAAGAACATCATAAATATATTAAAAGAACGAAATTAAGAAAGTGATTATCATTCATTATTGGTACCTAGTAAGAGGCTTGCAAATTTCCACCCTCCTGTGCTCTTTCTAATAAGGGATGCCTTACTTTTACCAGCTATCACCTTCTGTTCAACTTCATATAAGTTACGTTTCGCAGTTTCTGATTCTCCGGTGCATCTGTTGTCTTCTCTCACCTGCTGCTTGTGTTTTTTTTGGTGGATCAAAACGAAGTTACAACTAATTTTCAAATGAAAATAATAGTAACTATTTCTGATTCATGGATGCTATATATAACAGTTTGCAGATCCATCAAAAAGCCATATAACGACTTTACAGAATCATTCATTATCATCATCATCATCATCTATTTTACTTGATTTCAGTACTTCACTGACCTTTCGTGCAGCCTCGTTAGTGGAGTTGAGTAAATCCACAGAACTGGCCATTGAAGGTTCCTTCTGCAAAATATCAATGGAAATGAGAGATAGTTGAATCAGAATAACAAATTTGCTAGCATGGTGGAACTGTTGAAACCATTTATATATATATTATATGTATCAATCTAAGCCATAGATAACTGATAAAGAAAGCAACAAGAACTTACTTCAAAGGTAATGAGGTTGAAGAAGTATTAAGATGGAGTAGTTATAGAAATGGAACCAATTGAAGAAAATATGACAAGAGTTGGTTGTGAGAGTTCAATATATATACAGCTAGGGGAGAGTAATGGGGGGAAATTAATAGTCATTTTCAAACTTACTTTATACTTGTTATCAAACAAATTTATAAGATAAAAACTGAAAAGAAAAATATTGGTGGAATAGGGAGAAGGAGAGTTCAGCTTAGAAGAGTCTGTGCCACAAACTAGGTCGTTTCTTCCATGAATGGCATTTGATTGCCCCTGTGAAAATGACCTATTGATATATAATATTTTATATATATATATATATATATGAGGATGATAGTCTCTCCTCCATTTCAGTAGTTTTTATTCAGGTTAAATGTCTGTAAATTCATCATTGAGCATAATGAGCAGTTGTCAAACAGTATTACCAAAAAAAAAAGTAGCAGTCGTTATTTTAATACTATTTGATATGCAAGAAAATCAATAGTTTTTCCATAATGTAATGAATGAGCTCAAAAATATATAATATACTTTTTGGGAGAAAAGTTATGTCCAAGATATATGAATTAATCATGTCAAGGAAAATAAGTACACATCAAAATATTCCCGTTTTGCAGTATATTATGTGTGTATATATATGCATTGTATATTTCATCAATTAAAGTTTAAAATACAGGTTTTAATTACTGCTACTTATTTATATGAAACTTTTTAGTACAAGCAGTAGTCTAAATTACATGCTTTTGTTATATGAATTTTTTATCCGGATAAAGCTCCAACGCTTTTTCAACCCGTACAGTTGTACTTACTGGTTGCTAGTATAGTAATACTTTAGGTTCCTAATTATATTATAATTTTTTTTAACGGTTGATTAGATTTGTTAATTAAGAAGCTCCTGAAAGGTATAACAACTACCAAAAATGAAGTGGCATTGGGAGGGTTAGGTCCTAGGTTTGACTATGGATGTACCTTATTCTTTCCATTTTCTTAAACCATATTAGTCCAGACAGAATTAGAACCTAACCAATGGTTCTATCTCTTATTTTGTAGTTACAATCGTTAGGATATTTCAGTTCATGTCAACTTAATTATTGTCGTTTATTTGTAAATTAATGTCTTGGAATAAATCTTGTCTATGTATCCTCATAAAGGTAAAAGTTAGTTGCAGTGAGCTAAGAAATGGTTTCTTTCTTTTGCACGAGGCTTACTTATTAGACCAGGTTATAGCTCAATGCTCCCTAATTTTAAGTTGTTTATCTTTATCTTTTTTTTATTATTTTAGTAAAGTTGTTTATCTTTATCTTACATAACAAAAGTTATGTGTGTCACGTGTCATATTTCTATTGCAGTTTTATTAACTGCTACAGTCATACCGTCACTTAAGGTTACCAATGATAACATGCTTATTTTTCGGTGGCATGGTTTTACTAACAAAGTCCATGAAATATCAACTTTGTTTGTTGCCTACCGGTATTTTAATATGTGGATTAATAATACCACGTAACACCCAAAAAATTTCTGCTAAATACAAGCAGTCTTGTTAACATATCTTAAAAAGTAAAGGAAAAAGAACTTGACACCCAAATGTATTATACCAAACCTTCTCCTCCCTCCACACCAAAAAAAAAAAAAAAAAAAAAAAAAAAAGGAAGAAATCGCAGAAGAAAAGTCCTCTAACATAATTGGGAAATTCTCTGATTTTTTTTAATAAAAAAAAATAACTTGTATGTATCCAAAGTGGAACAAATTAAAATCTTGCATTAATTTGCTTGCGTATTTGTTTTATAAGAGCCAAGCTGTACATATGAACAGTATCTGACACATCATTTTCCTCTATAATTAAAACATAAATTGACACATCAGAAACTTCTAGTGACATCTCTGATGTAGATTACGTACGCCAGCCCATAATAAGAATTGAAACACCTACGTACGTACTTGTAACTTGTAATCAACTGTATGCTATAAACAAAATGGGTTATTTAGTTTCAGAATGTGACACCTAATTAATTTGCCTAAATTAAGATAAATTTCAAATTTGTTCTAATATATTTGACTTGATTTTTCACTTGGAAAATTTTGTTACTTCTTTCTAGAATTATATGGTGCTTAATAATTTGTTGTTACTTACCTAATTCAGTTTAATATTTTCAACTCTCAGCCTTTCAAATAAAAACCTACCCATGTTCATGCAACATCAAGCACATCTCTCTGATTGCAGATCAATCTCTCTCTCTCTCTCTCTCTCTCTCTCTCTCTCTCTCTCTCTCTCAAAACCAATATTATGATCTGTGCAATGCTAAAACTAAAACCTTTTCTCATCATGCTTTTCTTGAAACCCCATCATGAGGATCGCCTTGCATTTTTTTAGCATCAGTTCATCAATTAGTCTTCACATCTCCATGCCAATATTGTGCTTGTCTTTGCCCTTGAGATTCACAATGGAAGAAGATGCTGCATCAAGCATGATTTCAAGCGTCCAAAGAAATGTAGCTCTCGAAACTTCTGATTCAAACGACAACGATTTTGGACTGCTTCATCCAAATAAGCGTGCGAGACTTGACAATGATGTCTCATTTGCAAAATTCAAAGGGGTTGTGCCACAACAAAATGGTCACTGGGGTGCACAAATATATGCAAACCACCAAAGAATTTGGCTTGGCACCTTCAAGTCCGAGAAGGAAGCTGCCATGGCTTACGATAGCGCAGCAATCAAGCTCCGAAATGGTAAGGATTTGCATAGAAATTTTCCATGGACCAATTTCACCATTCAAGAGCCTGATTTTCAAAACCATCACACAACAGATGCAATAATAAAAATGATTAGGGATGGTTCCTATCCATCTAAATTTGATGCCTTTATAAGGTCACAAAAACAATCACAAACTGAGGAAATGGGCAAGGGTCAAAACTCATTAAGGGTGCATGGTGATGGGAAAATATTGTGTAGGCAACTCTTCCAAAAAGAATTGACACCAAGTGATGTGGGCAAGCTCAATAGGCTTGTAATTCCCAAGAAATATGCTGTTGAGTATTTCCCTTGTATTTGTGAGAATGTGGAAGAAAATGGGGTTGATGACATTGAGCTGGTTTTCTATGACAAGCTCATGGGGGTGTGGAAGTTTAGGTATTGCTATTGGAAGAGTAGCCAAAGCTTTGTGTTCACAAGGGGTTGGAATAGGTTTGTGAAGGAAAACAATTTGAAGGCAAATGATGTGATCACATTTTACACATGCGAGAATGATGATCAATTGAGAGAGGAAGACAGAGAAAGTGCTACATTTTGGTTAATTGATGTGATGCATAGTGAGGGTGAAAGCAAGAGATCATGTTTGCTTGAGGAGGAAATCAATAAGCATGAGTGTGAGGATTTGCAGGTCAAATTGGAACTGAATTTGGGGGGAAGTAGCAGCTACAAGTTTCAGCAAGGTGAATGTAAGTATAGTGAAGATCACAAGGCATCCATGGCTGACCAAAAAGGATTTAGGCTCTTTGGTGTTAATATTAATTAACTGTCTAGGAGATTATTTTTCTTTTCTTATATCCTTAATCTCCTGAATCTTACTTTTGATCCTTTTAGGCTGTCAAAGCACCAGTTTGGAATGTAATTTTTCATCATCAACAAATGTGAAATTTCATTGTTGCTCCATATATAGAAGCCAAATTCTCTCTCTCTCTCTCTCTCTCTCTCTCTCTCTCTCTCTCTCTCATATTTATTTGTATGTTTCACTTGTTTATATCAGTAGTAATTCAGAAGTGGAAATGGCAAGTGGGCATGTATCTACCTCTACGAATATACGCATACGTCATCCATGTATTATATACGTACGTATTCATGAACTATACTTATATACTTTAAATATTTGGTATAAAAAAAAATGCATATGCAGAAATGCTTATGAAGACTAATATAAGGAGAACCTGATTTCAGTCCTAAAGGAAATATTAAATAGAATATTTTGATAAGGTTAGGTCCATATTACACTGTGTATGTGAATGACTTATCAAATCAAACATTCATGAGAATTATGGGTCTTACTCAAACCATCTTATCAGCAGATAAGCTGTCTCCCACTCATCCATGCCCATTGATCCATTCCACTCATGCACTAATGAGTGGTGGTTCTCCACCCTCTTCTCCGTCACTCTTTTTTTTTTTCTTCTTTCCATGAATTGGACTTCGTTTTTGGATTTTGGAGCAAACATGAAAACAATGGGGGTATTGGATTTTAGAATGGGGCTCATTATATCACTATCTCTGAGTTGTCTTTCAAATATGAGGGGTGAGTTTTGCTTTCTTTTTGGCCCTTGGCCCCCATTGTACCCCAAAGAGAAAAAAGATAAATAAAGCTTCATATGCTATTTCATTTTTGTAAGGGAAACATCTAGAATTTAAATTCTACAAAAAAAATATTTGCAGACTTATAGCTAGTAGTTTCGATCGATTCAAATTAAATTAATCTTAAAGTTTTGGAACCAAGGGATAGATGAATTAGAGAAGGATTTTATATATACAAACACAAGTTTGTGTCTCCATATTTTTGGACCTACAAATGTTACAGCCAATTTTTGGCCATTGAATGTGATGCGACCAAATCTTGATGCCACATCTAAAGGCGCATAATATTTCGTACAAGTGCCTTCTATTTTTTTTTTTCTTTTTTTTTAAAATAAACCAACTTTATAAAGTTTTTTTTATTAGCCTTTATTATAATAAACCTTTGGACTCAAAATGGACCCGAAAGGGAAAAGGTTTAGAGTAGGGGTGGGCACAATTTCAGGTCAACTTAATTGAACTGCTCAATAACTCAACCACTCAACCCGATCATTAGAGGGTTGGGTTGGCCTAATAATGAGCGAGTCTTGGATCTAAAAAATCATAAACCGCTATATCAAGTTGAGTTACGAGTTAGGACCAAAACCGACCCAACCCACCCCTAAAGATTTTCATTTTTTAAATACAAGCAATTGCATATACATTTCCTCTCTCCACTCCTTTAACTGAAAAAAAAAAGTATCACTCCATCTCCTTATTAACAATGTTTGAAGTTTGAGTTAATTTTATTCATATTTTTTAATTTCGTATAACATAAACAAAAGGCAAGTCAGAAATTGAAATCATTTTAAAACTCAACATATCCAATGGACTCTATCCAAGTTAATTCCAATGTGTTAGTACAATGGGGTTATCATATCACTGAATTTGTTGGACAGATACATCTGCCATTACCTTCACACTCCATAAAAGATAAGGCAAGGGCAAGTCATTATGTTTATGGGCATGTAAAATGGCATAAAAGAATCATCCAATTCGTGCACATGATTTTTTTTTCTCCATATCTTTATCTTTGGCAACAACATGACATCATTAATTATCATATGCTACTAAAATAATGATTAATACATCTTTTGTAGGCATGACGATAAAGCTTAGTGACGATACAAAATGTGAAAAATTTTACTTCAAAAATCTCAAAGGTGGACTAACAAACAGTTTTTCATGTGATAAATCCACACGATTTATGCAAAAGTGACGAATTGAAGGACCCAAGGCCAAGGTGGGTTACACTATTATGCATTGCATGCTTTTGGTCTTATTAGGTCTAGACTCTAGATAGTGAGACTCCATGCATGCCAGCACCATACGCAACAAAGCTTTTGCTCATAGGGACACCCACCTAACCTACCTACCCACTTGTTCGTTTTCAATTCTGCCAACAATTTTTCAAGTCGTTGTTGGTTTCTGCTTCTGCATGAAGTGTTCATTTGTGATTAAAAAAAAATAGGATCATCGCAACACGAGTCCTAAGTTTGATTACTTCTTTTTCCAACATCACTTGTATTTACAAAGCCAACGAAAAAAGGACCTCTTGGGCCTATAAAGATTTAGGTAGTGGATCAGTCTCATTTTGTTTGAGTTGGGCTTTAACCATTCTGAAATATAAACCAAGTTTTCCAATCCAAATCATATCACAGGTAATCATTATCAGAAGAACATACCAAGAAAGAACCATTCAGAAAGATAAACCAAGTTGTTTTCCAATCATATCAGAAGATACCCAGAAAGGCATTTGAGAGAAAGCAGAGGTCATCCTCTCTTCTTTTCTTGCACTACCATTATTCTAAAACTCATGCTTACATAAAAAATTTAAACAAAGGGAAAGACTGCCTACAAAGAAACATAAAATTGAAGGCCTAAACTCTGTTGATCCCCACCTCCTCTTGTGGACTTTCAATGCTCTCCATTTCCTGCTCAGGGCCTTGGAGGTTAATGCCCTTGTACCTCTTAGCGCAAAACACATAAACTACAAAGTCCAAAGCTGTTAGAATTGCAATTAGGAAGTAGAATCTGTCCAGGTGACCCTCATTCAGATTATTTGGGATCCAACCAGGGTTTTCACCTCTAGCTGTAATCATCATCACGATGGTAACCAGCAAGCTGCTAACATAATTACCAAGAGATATGGAGGCCATGCAGAGTGAACTTCCAAGGCTTTTGATTCCATCTGGGGCTTGTCCATTGAAGAACTCAAGTTGACCAACATACATAAAAATTTCTGAAGCACCAACAAGAACATATTGTGGAATTTGCCAAAATATGCTAAGTGAGCTTACCTTCTGACCAGGCTGCACATGTTTGAGCCTTGCCACCTCTGTGGCACCAGCTGCAACCATTGATAGCAAGCCAATAATGAGCCCTATTCCCATTCTTTGAAGCTCGGATAAGCCTTTTGGATTCCCACTTAATCTTCCAGATACAGGCACAACGATATGGCGATAAATCCCAGTGCAGATAAGAACACTGAATATGTCAAAAATAGACATGCTAGCAGCTGGGAGGTGAAAATTTCCAATGTGTGATTCCATCACATCACCTTGCTCCACAAAAAGGGAAGCCATTTGTGTGAACACCACCGAGTAAATTATGGTGCAAAGCCAAATGGGGAGCATTTTCAGAACGCATTTGGCTTCCTCAACTTGAGTTACAGTGCACACCCTCCATGGATTATTTGGGCCACTTTGATCCATCTCTGTTATTGTTGCTGCCTTGTCCAAAAACCTGACCAAATTAAGTAACAAAAAAGTTCATTGCCATACTAAAAAGCTGATTGTTATTTTGTTTATATCAAAATTAATAAAGTGCATTATTACATTATCTCTTTACTGTGGAGAATCTTTCTACTCCCTTTGATTGCAGATTCTGATCCTTCCACCTCATACAGATTCTCAGGGCTGGCTGGAACAACCTTCCATTTTCTAAATGCAGCTACAAATACCTGAGCTACACGTGGCAAAGGGTTGCCACTCGGTTTTATGTACCGGTACCTTGGTGCTGCTAACAAATACGACACCAGGCCAACGATAGCAGATCCTAATGACACCAGAAACCCCATAGTCCAGAACCCTTTATCCTCATAATAAACCAAGATGCTGTTGGAGAAAAGAGACCCAACATTGAGTGCAAAGTAGAAATAGCAGAAGAAAGCTGCTTTTGAAGACTGTTGTTTTGGATTTGTCTCATCAAATTGGTCTGCTCCAAATGTTGCTATTGTAGGTTGGTGCCCACCATATCCAAGTGCTATTAGATATATTGATAGGTAAAAGAGAACAACACCCACTGTGGATTTTGGCTTGCAAGGAGTTACTCCATCACCACAACCAGAAGGATGGATCAGGTAGAGCCAAGATGACAGTGATAATAGTCCCAAGCCCTGATTGAGGAACATTAAGTTTTTACTCCAATGTTTCAAAAAACAAATACATACATGAAAAAATATGTTGACAACACCAAAAAAGAAAGTATTACCAGCACAAGGATGAGCTGAAAGATTGCGCAGGTTAAGAAACGACCCCAATAGGAGTCACTGAGGAATGCTCCAACTAGAGAGAACAAATAAACAGTTCCAGTCCACTTGCTGACATTATTTGCCGCCGCGGCATTTTGTTGATCAAGAACTCTGATTAGAAACAAAACCAGGTTCACACCAACACCAAAGAAGGCTAGTGTTGCTAGGCCTTGATTCGCTGCACGGAACAAGCCAGACAATTAATATATATCAAGGGGAAAGTATATCTTTGCAACTCTATAACCTAAGGAATGAAAATTTGATTGTCATCAATGATGTGTACCTAGCAAGATAGTTGCAAGGGTCCATCCTCCTCTGCTCTTTTGAACAGGGGATTTGGTTTCCTTACTCTCAGTTATCTCAGTTGTCACCTGTTGTTCATTTTCAGGGATGTTTGTATCCACAGCTCCTGATACTTCAGCGTCTCGGTTATTGTCTTCGCTAATCATCTGCCAATTTTTGAAAGGAGCGACCAAGTTAATTGCGTTCTACTAAGTAACCAACTTTCGAAAAACGTAATCAATATCAATTCAAAGGCATGACATAGTAGCAATATGAATCAAGGCCTATTAATTGAATCAAACATGAAGCTAGCTGAAGTGTAGGATACCAACCTTTTACGAAACTTGATAACTGCTTTTGAAATTCTGCTGGACTCCGGTGACGGGGAAGAGCGAGTGTCGGTAGTTACAAGTGGTGATGTAGGCGAAATCACATAAGTTGCCAGAAAACTTGGAAATTCGAAAAAACCTTTTGTCATTTATGGTGGAGAAGTGAAACAAAAATTTCACTCCAAACGATGCCCCTTAATGCTTCAACCCAATATCTCAATCCAAACTTCTTGAAAAGCCTCGACAAACCATGTCAGACTAAAAAAACCTAATGCAGCTTATATAAAGAAAAGACCAAAGAAAGAGAACACAAAGGGAGATGTTGTTGCTCAAAGAGAAGAAAACACTTGAAGAAGCATGCTTGTGTGAGAGTGTAACAAAGGGCTTATATATATATATATATATATATATATATATATGTATTGAAGGCCTGTTCCAGTGATGACAAATGCCACACATTCAGGCTTCTGTTACGTAACAGATTTCAGAAAAAAACTCAAATGCTTTGGTCTTATCCATAACTAGTTTTGAGTTTACAAGTCATTCGGATCTTAGATTTTAGACCTGAAAATATATATATATATATATATATATACATATATGCTTATTGTAATTTAATTAAGTTCATTAACAAGTCCAGGTACACTCATTTTTATTAGGATTTTAGCTTCTCTTTTAGTAGCAATAAGTGCGCAGGCATAGCCTTCTCGCCACAGAAATAAATTAAATTAAATTAAAATTTCTGGATTTTTAAACCACACAACGGATTCTGAATCCCCCTACATTCGGGTGCAATCCTCCTAACTCTTCATTATCCATGATATCTCTTCTCTTCCACCTTAAATAAGTCTTTGTGTTTGTCAAAAGAAAAAATAATAATAATAATAATAATCTTTTATCTTGTCCATCCCAACTTTTCTTTAAACCTCAATGGTGGTAAAACCTTGTTTGAAAGAAGAAGAAAAAAGGGTCAAAAATAATACAGTCCAAGCTACTAAGCTATTATGTGATTATTATGCCAACAACATGACTTCATCAAGACCATCCTCTTGGAGGGAAATGATAAAAATGGCCACCACCCAAACCAAATTTGTATCAAGCTCTTTTAACTTTGATATGCTTCACAGTTACAGTGTTAGATAATGAGGAACAATATATATACATAAATTCTCCTATGCGAAAATCGAGACTGATTCATAAATTCTCCTGTATATTCTAAATGCATAAACCAAGAGCTTTGATTTGAGAGAGTTGAGTTTTTGCAGTCAGACCAAAAGAAGAAAAAGAGATGGAAGATATTCTAATGGGTTGTTCGTAGGGTCTACTCTAGAAACTGGAGACTGGCCATTTATTGCTTTACAGACAGAGTCTACTTCGTGTCACGACCATGGAAGCTTGTTATATAACAGTTATACGAGCACTCACCACTTGGTTGGTCAACTTCATCGTGGCCAAATGCAAACATGTCACATAACCTCTGGGAAATGAGCATTGACTATAAAATAACAAACTAAATCAATTTAAGGCCTCTTGTGATTTGGGGTTTCGGTGGAGTTCATTGTGGATTGTGGTTGCATACATCATATAATTCTAAGGCTTTTATATTTTACAGATTATGATTTTAGGTTTTGGATATTTGAACCGAGTCCAACCGCTATGGCTAGTACATAAAAATCATATTTCCATGATTTTAGCCATGCTAATTGCATCTTTCAAGTTTAACAAATTTCAATAATTGGATTGCTTTAGTTTTTTTTTTTCTTCTTTCTTAATCAAATTTTGGTCTGCCCTTTTTTTCTTTCACATAAGCAATATTGGTGAAGGAGGAATTTGAACTGAAGAACTCGGGTGCACCATGCATAGTAAATGCTCCTAACCGTAATTACAACTTACAAGACCCTTGCAAATTTGAGTCTACCCCTTTTAAAATTTGTGGTTTATGTTGTGAAGTTTTAGACAACCTGCAAAATAGAGATTATTTCAAACAAACATTATACTTGCAAGTGCACGACCGTTGGTAATACAGCTTATATGTAAGTGCGAGCTCGATCCCACAGGGATTGGATCCCCTAATTCCATTTGATTTCCTAGTGAAGATAAGAAAAGAAAAACAAAATTACATGGTCACACAACTCCAAGGCTAATCACACTTTAAACACACAACACATAGGGGTGGTTTGAAATGAGAAACTAATTCTAGAAACACCAGTGAAAAGAAAGGCTAACTAAGAACATTAACAAACATAAGGAACAAAATGTAATCTAGGACAACTAAAATTAGAACACTTGGAACCATACACTTTTACTCATGTTATGGAATACTTAAAGCAAATAAACTCTAGACACATTGATGAAGATGTTCACAATCAAGACCGGGTTTAGTGGCTCATCAAGACGCATGATTCTCTCTCAAATAAGTAAGGTGCGTGTTTAGTTCTACAATACTCGTGCTTCCCATAAAATCTATCTAGGTGTGCTTAGTACTTCAATTTAATCATATGAAAAACTCATTAAGTTTGAAGAGAATATGAACATCACAAGAACCCTAATAGCATGGTGTTTATATTAGGCATTCAAGAAACCAATTCACATGGATAATTCTTACTTCATCCATTAGTTGCTTAGGAAAACATGAAGATATATATAATCTCAACAATCTCAAGAAGTATGCTTTCAAGGGTGATCAATAAAAAAAAACATACATCAAGGATAGATTAATTAAGTGAAGAGGAATTCATCAATTGTTGTCAAGAAACCAATTCACATGATGCTCACTTAGAAAGGATTCAATCATTTGTTGCTAATTAGAAATTATGTTCTTGGATATCTTACACAACTTCTCAACTTTAGCTAGATGCATACAACCTAAGGTGATCAATCAAAGGAAGCAAACACATAGCATATGATTAATTTATTGAAAAAGAATTCATCAACAACATCTTGAAATCAATAAACTCAAAGCATCAAAAC
The DNA here is from genome assembly GCF_965620075.1 of Prunus avium. Classification (NCBI taxonomy): domain Eukaryota; kingdom Viridiplantae; phylum Streptophyta; class Magnoliopsida; order Rosales; family Rosaceae; genus Prunus; species Prunus avium. Next base: position 38,195,467 of record NC_142289.1, on the reverse strand, counting down.
AAAAGTGTAATCATATTTAGGGCTTCAACCTAAGCCCTAGAAAAATAAGAAGTTACATTGAAACTAAGAAAATACAAGAAAGAAATAAAATGAAATAAACTAAAAACAAGGAGGATAAAGAGAATTGCATCTTCAACCCCTTGGATCCTTGCCTCAAGGCTCCCCAAGGTTCTCTCCAATTATCATGTCATTCTCCCCTCTCTTTGTTTATTCCTTGCTCTCCTCCTTCTCTAAAAATCAGAAACTGCAAAGTGTAGAGAATGATGAGCTAATTACTTCCCCTAGCTATTTTCTTCATTTTCTGTTACAACCCATTAATCCATATGATACTTCACTTTTTACCCAATATTCTTTGGCCATTCTCTCCACTTGTCTTCACTTTCATCATTTCTTTGAGTTTTCAATATCTTGAGAGAGATTCCAGCTTATCTAAGTGAAACACTATTACCGAGTGGTATGGTAACCAGTAGAAAATGGAGGGTGACATCCAATAGAGGTAAATGTGGTCCAAACCACAATTCCAAAGTTAGGATCAATGTTGGATCGTTTGGATAGGCTATACTTGTTCAATGGAGCTCAAATTCGGATATGTTGTAGTCAACATCCATTGGAACAAGTTTCATGGAGATCGTCCCCGCATCTGAGCACCGAAAATGCTGATCCAAGGCCAAGAAGTTGACCTACGAAAATGAGCAAAAACAAATTTTATATTCAATAATGCACTTTTAGCTCACATTTATTCCAACCAATGTAAAATTTATAAAAATACAAAAAGGAAGTATGTCAAGAACAAAGTTAAAATATTAGGTGAATGACATAATAGATCATATATATAAATGAATCCAACACTTTCACCCTTATTTGTAAGTAATTTGTAGGATTTTTAGAAGTTTATGTATGAGTTTATAAGAATTTGAAAAATGAAGTCTTTTTTTGTTTTTTTCAAAAGCATGGAAAAATATAAATAAATAAAAACTTTGCAAGTTCCTTTGACTCCCACTCCACTCCAGAGTCTGAGCTCCCCTTCTTGCTCTAAAAACACATCATAGTTTTCATCGACACCCTCTTGTTTTCCAAGTACCCACTCTCTCTCTCTCTCTACCCTCTCTCTTACCTGATAAGAACAATAAAAGACCAAAGCCCTTCCAAGTTCCAACAACCCTTTTCTTTCTGAATATAAAATTTACAGTTTTCCTGTTCCTGCTCTCCACATTGGCGCTTTCTATTGCACAAAGGTAAGAAATTTATGGAGGCATTTATCTTCTTACTTGTTACTGTTGTTGCTGTTGTGGATACTTGTTTCAGATCAGTTATTTTCGGCTGAGATTTGTGTGAAATGTAGTTGAAGTTTGGATTTTCCTCATATGTGATACACTGTTGTTGGAATTTTCTAAGGTTTAAGGTGGAGATGGTTGCGTACGTTAATATTATTGCGGTTACTGAAGTTTTACTGTTGTAGTTTTATGTTTGTTTTTCCAAAAGTTTCTGGATTAAGCTTCACTGGAAAATGTATGCGTCTTACATTTTTGGGTTCAGCTTGCTTTGGGTAAATTTTTGGGTTTTCCTCAATGGGTTAAGAGTTGTTGCAAAATGGTTGGTTTAGCTTAGCATGACAAATCAGCGTTTTTGTGGTAGTGCAAGTAATGATTTGAAAGGCGAGGCATTGATGCAAGGCGTTTTAGTCATGTTATGCGAGACGTAAGCCTTGAAGCAGTGAGGCGTAAGCCTTTTGAACATTAATTTATTTTAATAAGAAAAATTTATGAATAATACTATACTCATATGTACTCTTTGATGTATACAAACACACTTTGTTGGCAATACAACTTAAACTTTCGTATCTCGCGATTTGTACAACCTCCTTACTACCACTTTCTGACATAAATGCATATCCAATGTCCATTCGGGCAGTTTTTGTCCATCACTTCATTATGAGTGACGAGGGAATTTTCATAACATGCTCCCACTTCATCACATAAAACAAATAGCAACATGAAATGCCTTCGCTTTCATATTTCTGACAGTTGCACTCTATTCGAACATCTTTCCCGCCAAAGTACACACAACTCCAATTATTTTGTAGTTCACCGTATTTCACTAAAATATACAACCGTCCTCCGAAATTATGAATTTTTTTTTTTATGAATGAGTGCTGACGAAACATTGATCTCGTTACATATCAATAAAAAGCACCTATGTGTGTAAATTTGGGAAGCATGTTGCTCAAGACTTTTCAGTGTTGTTGTAAGCACTTTCTTTAACTGTTTTCGGTGGTACGCATTCAAACAACTTAATGTTTTTCCTCAAGTAATCTTTTACAAACTTGTTCATACACTCCACGCATTGAGCAGTACACATACCACCGAAAAACTTGGGTCTAAGGCGTGATTTCGCCCATGCATCTCATTTTGCATATATCATTTGCAGTCATTTTTTTGTTTATGTGTAGTAACTTTGTCCTTCAAAAACTCTTATTTCTTTTCAAACTCATTGACTGTAATTGGTTCCCAAAGATATGCTTGAAATGATCGTACCAATTCTTCATCCTTTAAGTTATTCTGTGCATTCCTTGCCACGTGCCATGAGCACAACCTATGATTGCACATGGGCAACACATACTCAATTACGTTGTGCGCATCGCCTCATCCCCATCCGTTAGTATTAATGTAGGCTTCATGCCTTTCATGGAGGATATGAATGTCTCCAATAACTTCTTTTATGTTCCAAAGGTCTCGTCAAGCAATAGGGCACAACCAACGCTAGCCCGGTGGTTGTTTGAACCAACAAATAACACTAGAGGCTTGTTATACATATTGATTTTGTATGTGTTGTCGAATATGAGGACATCTCCAGAGGCAACATAATCTAAAAGTGAAGTAGAGTCTCTCCAAAACAAGTTAGCAAGCATATTCTCCTTATCTACACTGAACTTACAAAAAAATTCAAGATCCACTGACGCTTTCGCTTTCATGTAGGCGAGTGTAGCTTCAGTGTCGCCATCTAACAATATTTCCCTACGTGATGCATCCAACTTCTTCCTTAAGAATCGAAGTCATCATCTCATGCATTGATGGAGGCTTAAATCCTACACCATATGCGGCAATCCCTTTCACCATATGTAGCCAAAATGGATCATTTACAATATTAAATCGGAGTGCTCTATAGAAGAAAAAATAACCAATCTTTCAACAAACTTCCTTTCTTTCTTCTTGTTTGTATACTAAATTTAATATACTTTGCCGAGCTTCTAAAGTGATAAATCTATCCATTGGTCCTTTTGATTTAGGTTGTGCTTGTGCTCTAAGAGCCTCATCAACTGCAACACTCCTAGTACCAGGGATTCCATATTCTTACACTCATCAATGCATCTGGGCTTCAAAGTACGACTGATGTGATAAATTTGAACGTTTCCACGCCTTCAGTAGCATCAGTGAAGTTAATGAGGTCAATGAGTCGTACTACGTAGGATCTTTAGTTGTAGACAATAACATCTATAGCATTAATCACAAACAAACAAACACCAAACCTATTTGCTTAATTGGGTTGCTCATAAGAAACAAGAAAAAGAATAAATGTTGTATCACATAGGCATCCCAAAAAACTAAAGAATTTGACTTGGTTGACTTGAACAACACCAACTACCCAACTTATCAACCATTACTGCTTAGGAAATTAATGTCCATTTATTATTTACTCTTCTTACTTAGCTAGTTGAATTGAATCAATTGTAATTGTAAAACAAACTGAAAGAGGCCGTTTCTTGATAAGAAATTATATATAAAGACTTGCACCTGGAAACTTATATCACCAATACATACTACATACCAATAGTCTTCATTACTAAAAAAACATTTATAAAAAACATAAAACACTACTTAGCATTTCTAATAAGCAAATAGTTTTTAGCTTTTTTTTTTGTCACTCATAATTGGTGCTTCTCTTTCCCCTTCCACAGCTTTAGTTATTACTTCATGTTTCATCTACCGGCTCATATCCACCTTCTTTCGCCGCATATCCTGGCTGTGCCCATTTTCCCTTTTCTGGTTCTGGCTACAAAAGTGGAAAACAAAACTTTAGAACTCATTTGCTAAATGGTCAAGTCCCTCTCAGAAACAGAGACCCCAAGATGGCTCTATGTGTATTTAAACAACTACAAAAACTCATTTATTAGATGGTTGTAATGCTAACCTCAAACCAGTTCGTTACTTCCTTCATTTTGAGGCCCACATGGTCGGCCATGTCCTGAACTTTCTTCAGCTCTTCACCCTGAAGTAAATTAATCTCGTAGACCACGTTGGTGCCTGTTGGCCACTGCCCTTATCCCTCAGCTTCACAATGGCTTCCATGTCCGACGACTCGTGTATGTAAACATCAGTAATCTGTTTGAGGTCTTCTTCAACTTTTTTCAAAGTATACCTATAATGATTCTCTAGCTTCTTATCACCACAATCGACAAGCTTACGAAGCATGGAACATCCAGTTCTGACTATCCTTGTTGATCTCCACATCTGTGGAGATTGAGAAACACAAACAAACAACAATGTGTTAGAATAAAAAAAATATAATTATAAAAATAATAGAATAAAATGATAAAGAAACCTTTGTTTGGTTAGAGGGAAGCAAAGCAAGCTATGGTTTTGGTTTCTGGAAGCAGAGAATCGTAAGTTTTTATACACAAATGGAGGCCTTGTCAACCTCATTGTGATAAATGAATTAGATAGCATTTTAGGTTTGCTTTGCAGGGAGGAGAGCAGAGAAACCAGACTTTCAATTATGAATTTTGAATTGGGTTATGCATCTAACTTGTAGTCTATCTTAGTTTGCCAAAACTCAGTATGAGTTTGGGTTTATGAGCCTCTTTGCAGGTGCGTTGCAGAGGTTATTTGCAGTGAAATCGACTTGCGGAGAAGAGAAGAAAAGGTAGCTGGGTGAAAAGCGAAAAAGTCGAAACAACCTCAAACCTCAGTTTTGTTTTGTGAGACAAGTTCTGTTTATATTAGGAGTAGTTTTGGTTTTTCGTGCATCAGTTTTCAAAGCTGTTTTAAAATTTAAATATTGGGCCCAATCAAAAGTACTGGCCCTCAAAGCATAAAACAACGTCAAGATATTATTTTCTCGAGTTCTTAGGAAAACCCAATTCAATATAAAATGCTTCGACGTTTGGTGGTTCCACAATTTGTATACTTGAGATCTGATCCTAAACTCATAGATGAGTTTTTAAAAAAAAACTCCGCTCTCTTCTCCTACCTCCTACCTAGCCAACCCTCTCTCCCTCCTAACTCAACCTCACCTTTCAGCCAACCCTCTCTCATTGCCCATCCTTCCCTCAGCCATACTCTTGCACATGTACCTACCCTCAACCATATACACCAGATTTCCCAAACAAACATTGAAAAGTGAATCTCACCCACAGGTATATGTTGGAACTCATTGTTGTCCCATATCGGCCAGAGGGCCAAAGAGAAAGTAGTTTAAATAGAAATACCTCTCTCTAACTAATACCGAGACCCTTTGTGATAAAACCCCACACCTGAGGATTGTGCAGGTGGTAAAGTGGGGACAGTATCGGTGTTGTTGGAGTGGGCCATCGGCCCGTTAACCTGGAAAATTTGATATGGTATCAGAGCCTAGTTGCGGGCCCGTACTTGCCACGTGATGGGTGGGTCCCCGTTTGGCCCCGCGCGATGGGTGAGTCCCCGTTTGGCTCCACGTAGGCCAAAGGTGCCACGTGATGGGTGGGCCCCCGTTTGGCCCCGCGCGATGGGTGAGTCCCTACATGGCTCCACGTGGTTGCTGATGTGGATCTCCACGTGTGACCCATAAAAATGGGGTCTCACGTGCGGGGGAGTGTTGGAACTCATTGTTGTCCCACATCGGCCAGAGGGCCAAAGAGAAAGTAGTTTAAATAGAAATACCCCTCTCTAACTAATACCGAGGCCTTTTGTGATAAAACCCCACACCTGAGGATTGTGCAGGTGGTAAAGTGGGGACAGTATCGGTGTTGTTGGAGTGGGCCCTCGGCCCGTTAACCTGGAAAATTTGACAGTATAGGGTCGAAATGTTTTGAACAATCACAAGGACACTGAGGGCAGGAACCTTTCTCCTTAAAGCTCCTGTGCAAAGATGGACGATAGTGTACCCAACCAAACACACTGCCACTAAACAAAAACCAGCCTCACAGCAACCGAGCATACTAAAGAAGATTGGTTAAGGTCTTGTGTAGAAATGGTAGTGATGGATGAGTTACCTTTTAGCGTGGTTGAAGGTAAGGGGTTTAAGAGATTTTGTGAATCATTGAACCCTCATTTCCAAGTGCCATCTCGTAGGACACTTGTAAGGCATTTTATGGTTATGTATGAAGAGATGAAACAAAAGTTGAAAGGAGAATTAGCATCACATAGAGTGTGTCTCACAACGGATACTTGGACAAGTGTTCAAAACATAAATTATATGGTGATCACGGCACACTTTATAGACGGTGAATGGAATTTGCACAAGAGAATTTTGAACTTTTGTGTCATTGCTAACCACAAGGGAAACTCAATTGGTAAACTCCTTGAGACTTGTTTGCTTCATTGGGATTTGAAAAAAATACTCACAATCACGGCCGATAATGCTTCTTCAAACACGAAGGCAATAGATTACTTGAAGTCAAAGATGGGTCATTGGAAGAATGGTAGTCTTGTATTGGAAGGAAAGTTTATGCATGTGAGGTGTTGTGCTCACATTGTCAATTTGATTGTTCGGGATGGCTTGAAAAAACTAGAGAAAAGCATATTGGCAATAAGGAATGCGGTTAGGTATGTAAGATCCTCTCCACAAAGGTTAGAGGAATTTAAAACATGTGTTTTGAAGGAGCGAATTGAATGCAAAGGGCTTGTAGTGTTGGATGTTCCTGTCTGCCGCGCGAATCTCACGGCCTGGATTTCCGGGCCGAGGGGATGTGCGTTAACACGGGGTTTCCTGCTTCTGGGTGCGGTGCGGTGCGGTTGTGCGCGGGCGTGCCAGCACGGTTTACCGTGCGTTGATGTTTAGGTGAGTGTTGGATGGGTGGATGGTGCGCCTGTTTGATCTGTCTTCCTGGTCAAACGATTGTAGCCGAGAGAGGAACTGGTCTCGGCTGTTAGGTTCACGGCCTGAACTACAAGGCCGTCGAGTGATGGTGTTGGTGGTGGGTTTTGGGCGGTGCTCCGGCGCGCTGCTCAGGGAGCAACGGTCGTGTGATATATGGGGTGAGTGAGCGAACAAACAAAGATGGTGCTCCGGCGCCTTGAAAATCAAGGGTCGTATGATATATTGATGAATGGATTCTGCTTACAATCTAACGCTACTCCTAGGAAAGCAAGTAAAGATATTGAAAGTGCATTACAGAAGAAAATAAGTTGCTCCGTGGGAGGCTTGTTTTGGTGTTTGAACCCTTTGAATGTAGCTCGAGCCTTGTATTTATAGGAAGAGTCCCTGGATGAGTAATCGAGGCTGAATTTGCGCATAGTGGAGTCTGATTAGAGCAAGTGGGTAGTCCAATCGACATTTGGGATCGTGAAGTATGGTGATGAGACTCCAGAAATCCTGGTGAATCTCGGCCGCCGCGCCCAATCGTGGGTTTTGAACCTCTGGCCGTGGAGATGCATTTATTGCCTGGATAGCTGGTGAACCAACATCTCAAGCTGTCAGAATTCTTGTGAGAATGTCCACGTCTAATCACTCTGATCTTCACCACCAAATCCTGACTTCAGTCACTTCCCACCTTCCCTCATGCATTAAATGCTACTTTGTGGCCCATGGGTTTTGCTGCATTAAGCAGGCACTACTTCATTAAATGAAGCCTGGGACCCTGTTGTCACGTGATGATTTGCCTTTAATTTTTTGGCCGCAATTTTGTTCGGCCTCGGCCTCGGCCTATGCTTGAGGCCGAGATGATCATGCCTTAGCATTTCTTCTTTAATTCTTTAAGGAAGGCGAACATGTCCTGGCGAAACGCTGCGTTTCAACCTCTGCGAACAAGTGCCAGGGCCGAAAGGAAGGGCTCCTTCGGCCAGCTCGTGGCCGTGATTTATCAGGCACAAACAGTTCCAACTAGGTGGAATTCAACATATTTGATGTTGGATGCCGCTTTGAAGTTTGAAAAAGCCTTTGTAAGAATGGGAGAAGATGATGATGCTCCATTTGCGTCTTGGTTTGGTGAAGATGAACCGGTTGGGGAAGATGAGGGGATTGTTGCATCTCATAGGCCTAAAAAGAGGGTAGGGCCACCAACTAAGGAAGATTGGAGCAATGCACTTACCTTTGTCAAATTTTTAAAGGTATTTTATGATATGACATTGAAGATGAGTGTTTCTTTACATCCGGCTTCTCACACCACCTTTCATAATTTGATTGCAATTGAGGGTGAAATTGGTGATTTGTTCTTTGGAGAGCAATTACCAAGTGAAACTCACACCTCCACGGTTTTGAAAGATATGGCATGTAGCATGAAGGTGAAATTTGAAAAGTATTGGGGTGATCTTGATAAAGTGAACCAACTTTTGATGGTAGCACTTGTTCTTGATCCTCGGTACAAGTTGGGGAATTTGGAGTTTGTATTAAAGAGGAGGTTTGAAAACCCACAAGATGCTACTAAGAAGAAAAATGAAGTGAAAGAGCTTTTAATGAAGCTTTATGAGGAGTATGCTATCCCACCACCTCCTACTCAATGCACTAGTGCTAATGGTGATACTAGTTCTACTAGTAGTATTACTATAACAAGTTCTAGCAAAAAAGGAAGAGGAAAGCACCTTTGGGAAATGGAAGAAGGTTGGATAAAAGAATCTCAAGCAAGTAACACCGTGATATTGGAGCATGAAGTTGATAAGTACTTAACCGACCCAATTGAAAAAATGGTTCCCAACTTCGATATTTTGAAGTGGTGGAAATTTAATGGGGTTAAATATCCAAGTTTGTCACTTATTGCAAAGGATGTGCTTGCTATTCCCGTATCAACAGTGGCTTCGGAATCATGCTTTAGCACGAGTGGTCGGGTGATTAATTCATTCCGTGCTTCTTTAACTCCTAGGATTGTGGAGGCCTTAATTTGTGCTCAAAATTGGTTAAGGTCCGATGACATCTCCGTTATACAATATGAGCCAACCATTCAAGAAATGGAGTTTTATGAATCCATTGAGTCAGGTATTTGTTTTTAGTTTTATGTGATTTAATGATGTATACTATAATTATATATATAGTTTGCATGTTTGCCTAATGTTTTAATGTGTTTATGTTTTTATTTGTAGATCTTACAATTTTACCGGCACCTACCAACTCAAGTCCTTCTACGTTCCGGTGATCATTTAATATGTGAAGCCTTCATTGGTGTTATGTTTTAATTTTTGGCTTATATTTCGAACTTCTAATTTGGTTTGTAATTTAATTATCGATTTTTACATTGGGTTGTATAATTTTTAAGATTGTATGTTTGGATTGGATAATCATGTTTTGTATGTTTGGATTGGATGGCCACATTTTGTATTTGGAAGTTAAAATGCATATGCTTGGCATGTAGAAATTATTTAAGTTGAGGCCAAATTTTTACAGAAATCTGAAACAAGGCTTTATCTTATATGCTACTGAAGCACAACACAAACAGATTTTTTACCCGGGAAAAAAAAAACAAAACAAAACAAAAAAAAAAACAAAAAAAAACCGGTCCAAACCGGAAAACCGAACTGGGCCAACCAGTTCAATTTGGTCCGATTTTTCCACTATTTTTACTAAAAACCGAACCAGACCAGATCGGATGAACAGTGCCGATTTCGATTCTGGTTCGAGCTCTACACCGGATCGTGCCCACCCCTAGTTTGTCGGATGAGCCATCTATTTCCCACCAACAACAAAAAAAGACAAAACCCAACTTCGGTTTGTTTGTTTCCAAATTTGCAGAATGTCCAAGATCAGATATCAAAAACCCATTTCAGGATCTGGGTTACATACTCAGAATATCAATAAAACTCAAAACTTGATTGCACTTGAATGATTTCTAGGAATGTGTGAAATAATGGCAAAAATAAATTAACAATATCCAATCAAAGATGCCCATTTCAAGATCTGGGACCTATAATGAGAATCTGACAAACTCAATGACTGGTGTATGGTTGAGGGAAGGATGGGCGACGGGAGAGGGGTGGCTGAAAGGTGGGGTTGAGTAGGGAGAGAGAGTTAGCTGGGTAGGAGGTAGGAGAAGAGATCGGAGTTTTTTTATAAAATTTTTAATGATTTTAATATGATTATAATGAGTTTGTAAGAGCATCTCCAACCGATATGTCAAAAGCACCACATAGACATTTAACAGCTAGAAATAACATCTCACATCACTCCAACCGAATTGTCAAAGCTGATGTGGAATGAAGGTTGGAGGTTCAGCTGTTATTTTTGACATCCCAAAAGCAAGATGTCAAATGAATATTTTATTATTTTTAAAGACAGTCGGCTATTACTTTCATTTATAATTTTCCTTTTTTATTTTTTTTCTTCTTTATCTTTAATGAGTTGACTGTTACAATAATTATTTATTTGACATATCGGGTGGAGTGTAAAACTTTGTAAATATCAAATTGCCACATCAGCCATCAAATTTAAATTTGATGTTTAGTATTTGACATCTCCCTTGGAGATGCTCTAAAGTAAAAGGTAAAAAAAATAAAAATAAAAATATTAAAAACTCATTTAATGATGTGGCATAGACAACTCAACAGCCACATCAGTTGGTATACAAATATGGTACAAATAGATGATCTCCCTAGTATTACCCTATATATATATAAAATATAAGTCTATGTGTTAATATATTAATTTAGAAAACACAAAAACAAGAAGGTAAGTAGAATAAGCTACAGCCGGCTGGATTTGGAAAAGGCAAGAATGATATTAATTCTTCTTGCCTTATTACAATTAAGGTAAAGAAAAAAACAACAGAAACTTGCGGGTGTTTTTTTTAAAAACATTCCAAGTGAAACGACGTCGTTTCAGTTAGGATTTTTTTTTAAACGCAATCGAACGACGTCGTTTCATAACAATAAACCTAAAAAACAAACGCGTGAGTCGTCTTCCTCGCAGAGTCGCAGCCAATTTGCAGACTCGCAAAATTTCTTCCGGTTTAGAAGTGTCCAGATCTGGCTCGCCTGGCCACGCCTTGCAACGCTCCTTACGCCTTCCCCGCGCTAAACGTGCAACTCGCGAAACAGCTGACCGCCTCGCTCCGACGCGCGCGAAGGCATGTCTTTAAAAACACTGAGTGCAAGTAATAGTTGAACAATGGAAGTCATTTGATTTAAAACAGGAAAAAAAATACTTTTTTATTATTGTTAAGAATTCTGTTTTCAAGATTCTATTTATAGTTTTCCTTCATGGCTTTGTGAATATTAATTCTGATTTAGTGCATTATGTAGATCTTTGTCCTCCTTAGTGAGATTCCATTTATTGAATATGGCAACAACTGCTGCTTCCAGCCTGCAAATGGCAACTTCCAGACCCTGCATTTCCTCTTCTCGTAGAGCTTCTGTGTCAAGTGCTGCAATGCTTAATGGTAATTTTAAGCTGGCTTCATGGACTAAGCTTTCGAGTGCATGCCATATAGCATCTGCACAACCTTTCCACCGGAGCTTTACATCATCATCTCTAAAAATGGATAAGTTTGTTACAAAGGCGATGGCTGGAGCTAGTGAAAACAAGCCTGCCTCAGGGTTGCCAATTGATTTGAAAGGTTAATTTTCTTTTTACCTCTCTGCTCCCTCACTCGTATTGAACAAATGTTTTATCTTCATTCCTTCCTCTTTAATGTAATGGACTTGTTGCTGCTTTTTCATTATCCTCTTCTTTTCTTGTTAAAGATAGCTCATATTGGTGATTTCTGTCTTTTAATTCACTTTAATGTCATATTTTGTGGTAATGATTTGTTTTCCTATCATGGATCTTTGTATTGCAATAAAGAAAGCTGAAAGTTTGTACTTATCAGCTTTCGGTTTTCTATTTACATAATTCTCCTTGTTTTGGATGTACACACTTGGGAAGGCTGACTGTAGCTATAGAGAATGTGCTTGGAGGAACAGCATTGTTCTCACGATGATGTTTTATCTGATCAAATACAGTAAATTTTAACTGGTGATGCTGTATGTGCAGAATATTTCCTTCAAATGTTAGCTTTTAGATTTTTACTGATCTGGAATACTGTATATGTGCCCAAGTTGTTGTCCATATTGCAATTAGGTACCTGCCTTTTGATGAGCACTATACCTTTCCAACTAAATATGGATATTCTTTGTGCAGGTAAGAGGGCATTTATCGCTGGTGTAGCTGATGATAATGGATATGGTTGGGCAATTGCAAAATCTCTAGCTGCTGCAGGTGCTGAAATTCTTGTGGGCACATGGGTGCCTGTAAGTTGATTGGCCTGATCTCCAGGATTTCATAAATTCCTTTTCTCTTTCTTAATTTTTGATAATGATGTAGTTACTGACTATGAAGAGCTTATATGCAGGCTCTGAACATTTTTGAGTCCAGCCTGCGACGTGGAAAGTTTGATGAGTCACGCGTGTAAGATGTTAGATCTGGTTTTGAATAGTGTTAGCCGGTAAATTTGATGAATAGTTTCTGACAAGACATTTGATGTTTCAGGTTACCAGATGGTTCTTTAATGGAGATTACCAAGATATATCCCCTAGATGCTGTTTTTGACAACCCTGAGGATGTTCCTGATGATGTAAGGGAGCAATATATTATTTATATTATTAAAAGATGAAAATGGTCAAATATACTTAATGTGTTTTGGTGTTCCTTCATGTAGATAAAAACAAATAAGCGCTATGCAGGATCCAGTAAATGGACTGTCCAGGTATGAATTAAACTGCCTTAGTATTTGTTTTTAAGTTTTTCTAGAAAAACTTTAGACTGTATGTTGGAGCATTATACTTGTTTTAAGGTTAAACATGGACAGACAACAAATTAGAACATAATTTCAGTGCCAAAGTAACAGGTCTTTTTGTACTTTCCCTGGAGATCACTTCCTAATAAAATGGAACTGAATGAGGATCCATGACATTCAGCCACCAACTTTAGAAACAGTTTGGCTAAGTTCCTCTTTCATTGTAGTTTAAGTCTTGCATTCTACTGGTCATGAATTTTATCTTTTGTTTATGCTGTAAGGAATTTCCTTGTTGCTACTCTTGCCTTTCCAAAATGTTGAATTTTAAATATCATATGTTGTCTGATATTCAGCATCTCACCCCTCAATGGCTATTGAGACTCGTTTGACAACATTCCAATTTGATGATCTAGATGAAGGGTTTCAGATTTTGCTTAAGTTGGGTTTTAAATATACAGATAACATAATTCTTCAAACAACATATGTTTTTTTATTGAATCTTGATTTTATGTTTTGCAGGAAGCTGCTGAATCTGTCAAGAGTGATTTTGGCAGCATTGACATTCTTGTGCACTCACTTGCAAATGGACCAGAGGTACATTAATACTCATAATGGAATTTCTATCCTCTATTTTCTTGGCACATATTAATTTTTCTCTTTAATAGGTAGTTAAACCTCTGCTGGAGACATCCAGAAAGGGATATCTCGCTGCTCTATCAGCATCGAGTTATTCCTATGTTTCTCTACTCAAGCATTTCCTCCCAATAATTAATCCAGGCAAGCTTCTACATTGAGTTATCCAGTATTGTTTTCTTCTGTTTGTGTTATCTTTAATTTGAATTAGAATGTTGTGGTTACAGGTGGTTCATCAATTTCTCTTACCTATATTGCTTCCGAGAGGATCATTCCTGGGTATCTTTTCTATGCATTGTCTGCTTCACATTTGTGTATGGAGTTACTTTTGCTAATTTTTCATGATGATGAATTCTTGAATTATCCTTTGCAGATATGGTGGAGGTATGAGCTCTGCAAAAGCTGCTCTCGAGAGTGACACTCGAGTGAGTTTTTCTTCCATGCACTTGTACATGTAATTTATCCTGGTTTCCATTCCTTCCAAGCTTGCGTTGACATGAATTTTGGCATTATTCAGGTTCTTGCTTTTGAAGCTGGGAGAAGAAAGGGAATTAGAGTCAACACAATATCTGCTGGTACCGTATATCCTATATCTTATGGATTAAATTAATAGTGGAATCCTCATGGGTGGACTATTGTGGTCATTTATATTGGTGATATCTGGAAGATCTTTTTGCTCTCAACCATGATTAGAGCTTCGTTAAAAAAATTATTGAATTACATAGGTGTTAAGCTTCCTGGAGGTTTTTCTTTTGGCTAGTATTACCTCAACTTCTGTTTTTTGATCCTCAGGTCCACTGAGAAGCCGTGCTGCAAAAGCAATAGGATTTATTGATATGATGATTGACTATTCATCAGCCAATGCACCTCTACAAAAAGAACTGTCTGCAGGTAATTTACCAGTCTCCTCTTCAATTTTATTTTACTCTTCCCTTTTTCTGTTAGAGATACTGAAGTCACAAATCTCATTAAACAGAGGAGGTAGGGAACACTGCTGCGTTCTTGGCATCACCTTTGGCCTCTGCCATTACTGGCGGTGTTATATATGTGGACAATGGTTTGAATGCAATGGGTGTGGGAGTTGACAGTCCAATTTTCGAGAAACTCGATATTCCAAAGGCTCAGCACTGAGGATGATAGTTAGAGGCAGCAGGCAGGCAGGCTGGCTGAATGATAATCCAAAAGTGATGAGTTGTACTGTAGACAACTAATGCCGTTAGTTTGTGCCCTCCCCCAACCCTCAGGTGTCTTGTCCGGCAGCCCCATTTTGGCATGAGAGAAATTTTACCCTAGGGACTGTAACAGTTTTCAAGAACCTTTATTTGAAATGCTTAAATCAACTTAAAGATTTTGTGGTTGATGATGGGTTTATTCTTGTTAGGACGTGTATAAATAATCAAATTCAATCTGCCTTTGATATTCATTTGTGTTATCACAAAAATAAAAAAATAAATTCCGAATAAGGATGGTTGAAACAATAATGTTACAAAAGTTACATTTTTCTTTCTCTAATGTCACAAGGAACATATTATACATGAAGCCTGCACATTTTTACAATCCGATCCGAGTCCAGTAGAGGGTACGCTTACAATGAGTAGAACGCTAGTGGCACAAGTCAACGAACTCCAAAAGGGTCAAAACATCAAAAGCCAACCTAATGCAAAACAGACTTCTAAGCACAAGGCAATCTTCCTAATCCAATTTACACTATAGGACTCAAAAAGACATGGAGCAGGTAACTGAAGTTACCGAACCATAGAGCATAAATGGCAGTTATCTAGCTAGTCTCTCTTCATCAAAGCTTGCGCTTACTCCTGCGAACGACATTGGTTCCAGCAGCATCATCATTTTCAGGAGATTCTTCTACAACTGATTCTTCCTGCACAAGCCGGCCACGATTTCTGGAAAGTTTTCGAATCGGGGTTGTGGGTAAGGCTGTTTGGGAACTGTATGCTGCTGGTTCCTCTTGAGATGCAGGTAAGGAGTTTGGGGGGCTTCTATGTGGCATCAGCTCCTCGCCAACAGGCAACATATCCTTCATTAACTGCAAAGCAACAAAAAAATTATTCACAAAAGGGCAGACAATCAAGCATGAAATGGATGCGGTGGGAGAGTGATGCACATAAAGACTAGGATGCCAACTTTCTTTTTATATGACCGTAAGAGAAAATAAAGATCAATATAATTTGACAAGAAGAACAAATTCAACTCAGTATATGCAGTCGTGTCTTATGTTTAGAGTTTCTCAAACAGTTTGTTTTAACAAAATACCAAATGAATTCTACAAATTTGGCAGTTTTGACACTGAGATGGGCTTATTTCCAGTTCCTGGATAATGCAAGAACATGCTTCTGTGATGAAACTTATGGTGCAAGACATATTAAATAAAACATTAAACCTGAAGTAATGGCTAGTTACTATACCTTCCAGTCCTTGAAATCAAATCGGAACACAAAATGGTCATAAACCACCTCACGTGATGCCACTAAATTGGCAGCAGGAGCATTCCTAGGTGCTGAAAAAGAGAAATAATGACTTAGCCAAAAGCATAGATTGCTAAAACACAAAATATAATCAATTTGTATGCTTTTATAATCTACTTACAAACAAGATGAGAACCATTTGCATCCACAGTTATTTCAGCCCGGCCATCTTTGACTAAGAATGACAGAGCAAATAAGTTCTCCACTGTCTGTGCAAAAGACTTCCTATTTAGTATCAAGCCTTCAAGTCTAACCCGTTTGTTCCTTCTAAGAATGTCAAACATTGTTGACATGTTCTTGTCAGTATCAGTTTTTTCTTCTCCCTGAGTATCATCTATCTGTTGCATATAAACCACAAACGTGAACATATCATCAGCAAAGTTCGTACAAATTGTAGGAAATGCTTCTAAAACAAAGGAGTATGATTTCTACAGAATACAGCCAATAATATCAACTTTACCTCATCAGGTCGATCAGTTGTGGTTGGCTTTGCATGTTTGCTGCGAACCACAGCCTTCCTTTGTTTCAACTCGGTATTCATGGGTCCAAGCCTTAAGAAAAAATAGCAGAACCATGAGTTAGTACAGAACCAAGGCAATGTCACACATAACATAATCATAGAAGAACTCACATGGTACAACACCCATGAGCCCTCTTGAAAATGGGTGAAACAGCAAGTCCAATATCCTTCCACTTAATTGAGACAGGCGCATCCTCTTGGCTGGCTAATGAACTATTTAATTGCTTAAAATTATTAAGCACACAAGTAACAAAGTCTGATGGGCTAATTCCTGCACTGGACTGTGACTTAACAGACGTCCACAGTGTGTTAGTGATGTCCAGCAGCGCCTCTGCATCTGCTACTTGTTCCCTTGGCTTCTGAACTGAAAATTGCCAAATGGGCATTGCAAATTTATATTCAAAATCAACATACGAGCTCATGAAATACGAAAATTTCATTCTTCTTCACAAATACTTAGTCTTCTCATTAAGCAACAACACAACGAAAGGAAAAAAAAATTAATAAATAACATAAACGCTTTAAATATTCAAGATCAAAGTTGATGAATTCTTAGGAATAAAACACAGACGATTTCATCAAAAAGTGATTGGGGATACCTTGCTCGTGCAATTTCTCAACTTTATTGATGATTAGACAGAACCTCTCCGACTCCGGACACATTAAATCATCTCTTTTCTCTGCAACAAAAGGAAAAAATTATAATTTAAACTAAAACAATTGGAAATGCAAAACTCTTCTATTTTTTAACAACACATATTTCCGATAAGTAGAAATGCATACCACTGATGAGGTTCTTGACGGCGAGGTAGTCGGACCGGAGGGTTCGCCGTTGAACGGAGTCTTGCTCACTCGGGAAATCCGACTCATTTTCAACTCGGCCGGCGTTGGCGTTGACCCTCTCGCGCTTCACGGCTCTGAGTTGCTCGGCGTCGTCAACGTCCCGGCTTTGGCTTCGGGTCCGTTGGCGTTTCGCAGACTTGGGCATCGTACCAGAATTCTTGGAGAAGCGACTTAATTTCGAAGCACTGAGAAACCCTAAATTCAAATTCAAAACTCAGATTCGAGAGTTTTGAATTTATGAAGATTCGAGAAGGAAGTGCAGAGCTGGAAATTAAGTTTGAGTTCTTTTAAATATCCAAAATTTCCACGGTTTGGAGAGCGCGGTGCATTTCCCGCTCGACGCAAATTAGTTCGGTTAAAATTCGACTTCCGCGTTTCTTTTGGGCAGGGAATTTTTTCTCTTCGCTTATAAAATGCAGTTCAGATATATCAAATGAAAAACTTAAAATAAAATTAGCTAAACATAATAGTTTTCTTATTTAAAAACTTTGAGGTTTTCTTTAAATTTATTTCACTTATTTCACTTATGTAATTTTTTCCCTCTACATATTAATTCTCCTTTTAACTTGTATTGTATGGACGAAATGTCAATTTTGTCATTTTAGTATTAAACCATTTTCATAATAAACTTAGAAGTTACAAGTAATACGGTAAATAAACATTTTATTTATCATGAAATTTCTCTCTCCCAAAATTTCTTTTTTTATTTATTTTCAAATATTTGTTTAAATTGTTGTGTGTGGTAACTTCCAACACATGCCTAGCACGTGTGGAGAGATCTCGTATATAAAAAAGAAACCTTGCTTTGGTTTAAAATAAAGAGCTGATTTTTTCACTTATCTTTTGTCTACTTACACTCATTTTGTTGGAAATTATATTTTCCCACTATTCTTTTGTTCACTTACACTCTCTTATATGTTATAGTAAAAAATATTTTAAAAAAAACAAAAGGGAGCTTAAGTGGATAAAATGGGAGTGGGAAATCATTTTAACTTAGAACAAGATTAAAAACAATTTAAAATTATGTCTTATGTCTTCTTCCGCTACATGTGTGATGTTTGTATCCATAAATTACTAAATTTTTTGAATTACTAATTATATAACACATTTATTAAATAAATTAATATATAAATTATGATTTGGCAATAGTGGACTATTTTGGATTTGAAATTACTAAATTCAATGTAATATATTTGAAATGACTACATACACATAATTACAACCAAGTCTTATACATGTTACTCATGCAACACAAGAAGTTATTGCAATAAACAACTAAAGCAAAAAAAAAAGGAAGATGTGAGACAGAAAAAGATGGTGAGCAAAGATTGAGATTTTAGTTATTATATTACCCTTAAGCTATATATTCCATCTTTAAATATAAATTTATTTTACTTTAAAAGGAGTGTAATTAACATTTTACTTAGTTTGGTAGACAAAGAGAAATATGGTGTATATAATAGGAGTGGATATGAGTTGGGTTGGGTCGGTTTTCGTTCTAACTCGTAATCCAACCCAATATATAGCAGTTTATGATTTATTGGACCCAAGATCCGCTCATTATTAGAACCAACTTTTTGTGATCAAGTTGGGAGGTTCGGTCAGGTTAACTCAAAATTAAGCCTATTTTAAAATTTTAGTTACAACCTGTAACCTAACTTGTAAATAGCGATTTATGATTTTTTTGAACCCAAAACCCTCTCATTTGTAGGCCAAACCAACCCAACTCACTATAATCAGGTTGTGCGGTTCGATTGGGTTGATGCAATAGAAACTTAAAAAGAGGATAAATGTTTATTGGTGCAGCTATGATCGGGATCGCTCACAAATTGATTACTACGAAACAATGAGTTGAAATATTACAAAGAGGATAAATGCAAATGAGACTTGTTCAAAAAGATAATTCTTACAAGGATTTGTTGCCACCACATATTTATCATGTAAAATGAGTAAAACCTAGCATTAATTCTCGAGCCAAAATCATGAGGTGTCAACAAGTCCTTGTAGAGAGACTCTGTTAAGCAAGTGTCGTTAGCATTTTGCTTACAAAGAGACTTGCATACTCATAGCTCAAATAAAAAATTGAATGATAATTGATACGGAAACTTGAATGAGTGAAGTTTTAAGGTGCAATTCTTGTACTAAACTAGCATTGACGGTATTTTTTTGTTAACTTTCGCTTCATTCATATACAAGTTTCTTTGTAGCCCTAATTTGAATCTTGCTCTACTCCATATTTGGGATTTTCGAACTTCCAGAGTAATGGGAATTTGTTCATGTTTTGATTGTTATTTCAAAATCTATAGAATTTGTCGTTACCTTATTATTGTACAAGATTTTCCTTTTTAATTTTGTTTAGTCGTTTAAGGTCGTGGCAAACAATGCACTTCTTTCATTTCCCTATATTACAAGTTATGTGGAGCCATAAATGATTGTCTCTTCAAAAGATTCGGTTAGACTTACAACTCTCGTATCTAATACCTTATTTGTATCTTGGATCATCCAAAATTGTCGACTGTTATTCGTTTATCTCGAGTCCACATTAGATGATGTGTGTGACCCACAATTTAATATGAATCATTGTATTATTTCATACTGTCTTTCCAATAAATTTAAAAATATGGGAATTTTTTGTAATTTTACTAACACCATGAGTATATAATTTGAGATATTTACGAAATTTACTCATAATGGCGGGAGTAAATGGGTAATTATGAATTCCACATAGAAATTTATGGTAAATAAGAACCCAATTGGTAGTATAGTCTAGGCCCAACGTGGTGGTGGAGCGAGAGGGAATGCGAGCTTTACAAAGCCTACTGGCGTTGTCAAGCCGAACCACGAAGAGACCAAAAACAAAACCAAAAAAAAAAAGTTTTATATTTCACTTGGATGGAAATATAAAAGCGACGAACAAACATAATAAATCTGTACATTCATCATCATCATCCTTGTAAAAAATTGAGATTTTGTTTCTGAAACTATAAAACCAAAAACCCTAATTTTGAAAAACCAATGATGAAATGAGAGGAGAATGGCCCGGGAACACGGAACGAGCGGGCACCCATGGGGCACGTTAGAGGAGCTTTTACTAGTGTGCGCCGTGAACCGCCACGGCACCAAGAGCTGGGACTCCGTCGCCATGGAGGTCCAGACCAGGAGCACCTCCACCTTTGCCTCCACGCTCCTCACTGCTCAAGACTGTAGAGACAAGTTCGACGACCTCAAACGACGATTCGTATCAAAAAACGACAACCAATCGCACAGCTTGGGCCAAATGGTTGACGAGCTCCGGAACCTTCGAGTCGATGAGCTCCGCCATGAGGTCCACCGTCGCAACGTTTCGATCGTGTAAATTCCGCGTCTCTTGAGAGAGATCTGAGTGTGAGAGGTCGTCGTTTTAATGGTCTGAGATCTGAGACTCTGTCTGTGTGTCGTTTTACAGGTCGTTGGAGTTGAAGGTGAAGAGGTTGGAGGAGGAGAGGGAGCGGAGCTTGAAGGAGGAGGCGGAGGCTCATCCCAACAACGATCTCCAAAGCGGCGGAGAGGATCAGCTAGAGGCTTCACCAGAGAATATTGCCGGTGAAACAAACTCCGGCGAAGACTTCGACTCCGACGAGCGGGAGAACCGATCCTTCAACGAGTCCAATTCAACGAGCCAACGAGGCGAAGCGAAAGAAAACAGCGTCGTGGCAAAACAATCGGAGGAAGAGGAGCCCGGACCGGACGGAAACGAACCAGATCGGGTTCGAACCGGAACTCGGACCGAACCGGATCGCGATTGCTCTGTTAACGGTAAAGTAATCGACGATGAGAAGGAAGACAATAAAAAAGGTGGTGAAACGGTGGGGGCGACTCAACTCGGCGAGTCGAACGAGTTTTGGGAATCGGTGAGTGAGTCGAAGCGGGAGGGAAAGAGGGGAGGAGTGGCGTCGAAGCAGAACAGCGACGTGCAGAGTTCAGCGAGCTTGTCGAAGAGGAAACGACGTCGTGGAGGCGGAGGTGGTGAGGGAGGGGGGAGAAGGAGTAGGAGTAGGAGTAGCAGCGGCGAAGAGGCCGAGGGTGACGAAGTTTCTCCCGCCACCAGCAAAGGGGTTAAGCCTAAGCTGGTTAAACATGAGCCGTTGATCAAGGTCCTCCGGATCATCCGCTCGCATCGGCTCGGCTCCGTATTCGAGCGTCGGCTTCGGAGCCAGGTATTGACAAATATTCCAATTATTCCAAAAACAAATTTTGACGTATATAATTATAATATGTAACTCAAGATGAAGAAAAAAAAAAAAACTAATAATTACCAAAAATAATCCAAAAACTCGGAAAATGAAGATTTGGCAAAAAGGGATGGGGAAAGGAGGTCGCAATTACTGGACGAGGTGGTGACTCTCAGTTTAGATTTAGATGTCGGGGGGGCTGGACCAATCAGAGCGTGACACATCACGAAGTTAAGGGTGATTTTGTCATATCGAGTAATAAAATGGGGGTGTTTTGGTACTTATCGATTAGGCTCAACTCAAACCTGCAGGATAATAGGGGTGAAAGAAAATTTTGTTTGGGATGGTATGCTGTGATTGGTGAGGATGTTAGCGTGCAGCACATTGAGAGTTACGATAGAGGACAAAAACTGGGTCAAGATTTTGATGAAGGGTAGCTTATGCCTTAAGGGGAGTGGTGGGGTCCACTAGGGAGTTTAATTTTTAACCCCTCCAACAGTCCAACCCCAAAGGAGGAGGTGTTACAAAATTACAAAGTGTGTTGGACAGTCATGGGACGTGTTAGTTTTATGGTATTGTTGGTTCCTTTTTGCCCTTTTTTCAATTTCGAAAGTGATATGTTTTATTTTTTCTAATTTTTTTGTTAGTGACTAAGATGTAGGTAATTTTTAATCATAAATGTACATGAGTGTCGTATTGCAGCTCACATGTATTAACAGTTAGAAATTAATCTCAAGATGTAGAGTCTAGTAGCACATACATGCACCCTAGTAGTAGTAATCAATCATCATCCTCATGGTGTTTATGGAGAAATTGTTCTATGCACACTCCCTATATACGTATATACAACTATTTTCGGTTACATGGCTAAGCTTGCCAAGGACATATGAGAAAAATAGTTAGATTCAAGAAGTTATGGGCCTCATGGGTGTTACCATAGAAGTTAGGTAACGTATTACCATACGAGGAGTGTTACCATCAATCGCGCCTAGCTGCACGAAGCTTTCAACCATTAATGGGTGTGGATTGCATTAGCGTATTATCCTTATTGTTAAAATGATATAAATATATATAAGTATACGAAGTAAATAGTTCACATTTCCTATATATAACAAAACCTTACTCTTCTCTCAAAAAAAATAAAGAAAACCTTACTCTATGAAGCGAAAATTATTAGCTTGTGCACGTTGCGCGGATGATGATAGTTCATTTTGTACGGTGGGGATCTATTTATAGTGCGTATTATATTGTCCCGTGCATTCCGCGTACAAAAGAATATCTCCCGTCCAATCCCAACCGATTTGTTACAGTACAAAATAAAAAAATTCAGGTGATGGGCCAACCTTGTGGAATGTTACACATGTGTACGGTACAACTCCTGAAGCCCAAAACTGCAGGTGATGGGCACTTCGCTATTTTAGTGGGTTTCGTCCCTTCACTTTTGGAGTGCGATATTACCATAGTACCCTTACCTTTGTATTTTCCTACTGAGACAAAATTACCAAACCATTAGTTCTTTTTCTTTTTATTTTATTTTTACTACCAAATGCCAATTTATATATATATATATATATATATTTTTTAATATTTTCTTTTCTTTATATTCTAATAAAGAAGCAAACAATTTTTGCAGGAATCAGAAAGATACAAAAGCTTGATCCGGCAACACATGGACCTGCATGAGGTTCAATCCAGGCTTAACAAAGGGGTCTACACAGATTGCACCCACAAGTTCTTCCGTGACCTCCTCCTCCTATTCAACAACGCCGTCGTTTTCTTGCGCAAGACTTCTCCAGAGCACATGGCAGCTCAAGAGCTACGATCCATTGTGCTAAAGGAAATGAAGGACCAGCTACCAAAACCACAACCCGCGATCGATACTGTAAAACTCCACGCACCCAAGTTAGAATCCAAAGTACCCAAGATAGAACCCGATAGCTCTGTGAAACCCAGCAAGCCCTCCATTGTTGTGTGTGGTTTACGTCGTTCTGCCAATGGAGGTGGCGGAGCTAAGAACAGGAAGGGAGATAAAAAGGAAAGAAGGGAGGTTGAAGAGAAAGGAAAGGCGAGTGAGGTTGAGGACAAGGGGATTAGGAAGAAAAGGACCCAAGAAAGAGGTGGGCCGAGAGGGTCGAGGAGGGGCAGCAGCAAGAATGTGGGAAAAACGGAGCATGCTTATGGTGGAAATGAGCTTAGTTCCCATGATGGTTTAGAGGAAATGAAAATGGAGAAGATCGAAAACGCGAAGACGACAAAGCAAGGCGCGGCAAGGACGTTCTTGAAGAGAATGAAGCAGAACTCTACGAGCACCGAGGTGAAGAGAGGGAGCTCGGATGTTTCGGAGGGTGGTGAGAGTGAGGATAGTATGGTAGAGGAGGACGAGAAGAAGCAGAAGGGAAAGACGAAACTGGACGAGAGGAAAAAGAGGGTGACGCGGAGTTCTACTGGGAGGAGGGGAGGGAGAGGAGGGGGAAGAAGAGACGAGGAGAGCAGTGGGAGGGCAAAGAGAGGGGTTGGGAGACCCCCGAAAAGGCCGGAGACCGCAGAGGCTGGAAATGGAAGTGGGAAAAGAGGGAGAGGCAATGGTGAGGCTGATCAGATGGGGAGTGCAGGGAGGCCTAGAAAGCGCACAAGGAGGTGATGGCCATTGTTTGTATCCTGTAAATTATTTTTGGTGTGTTTTGGGTTTCTGCTCTCGTTTTGTTGCTAATGCTAGGTTTTCTAGTGTCTTTTAGTTTTTCGCCCAAGAAGGCAAGAATCAAACACAGGAGATAGAGAGACAGACATAGATGTATTGTGAACTTGTAGAATGTTTGTGGCATCCATTGCCTATACAAAGGTTTGATGAATAGCATCAATGAGGAGGTCCTTTTTCTAGTTTCCATTTATTTTATATATCTTATTTTGTACTTGTAGTGTGGGCTTTGTTGCTAGTAGTAGGAAGGAGAGAAGCTAGGCCCAAAACCCTCGAAAGAAGAAAAGAAAACGGAGTAACCAAAATAATTGCCTGATTATAATTCTGATCCACCAAAAGAACTTGAAGTACTTACTCATCCAAAAAAAGAAAGAAAAACCCATGTCATTAACAGAAAACAAAAGATATCCCTACCCGAAGAAAAAAAAAAATATAAACAAAAGAGTTCTGAACTCATACTAGTTACCCGTGAACCTGATATCCTGTGTTTGAATCTCTCCTCCCACAATATCGTTTGTATCAAAAAATATTTCTTCTTCTGTGCCGAGGGACGTGTGGGGATCTTCTTTGGTTGGATCATTGAAGGGAGGTGGTTTGGCAGCATTGTGACTTGTGAGGGTTGCAAATTCTGACCAATTTTCACCATCTGTATCACGGTACAGATTGCTGCTATTGACTTCGGGCCTTTGGTTTGAGACTTGGACTTGGTCTTGGAGTTGTCTGTCAACTCTCACCCTGTGTTTGATTAATCAAGTGGAAGAATAAAAACAAGGAAAAATAATTAAGCATCATAAAACAAATCGAAGATGACAGAAATACTAAAACCAATTAATAGAAAAAAAAAAAAAAAAAAAAAAAAGACTGGAAAAAGAAAAAACAGTATAGTACTCTACCTTCTAAGCTTTCTCTGCATCAAATAGAGCTTATGTTGAACATTGTCTAGGAACTGGAAATATCTATATCTCCATGTGTTGTTAAAGAGCAAAGAGCAACAGACTCCCAAGAACCCTACAATGAACCCAAGCACAACAGATAACTCAAACCACAGAATTTGGTGCCCATTGTCCACATCTTGGTTGTTCTTATGCTCGGCATCAGTGCCATTTCTTGGGTGGCACTCATTTGGAAGTGGGGCTCCACAAAGTTTTGAATTTCCTTCAAATGCAGAAGCATTGAAGCTTTGGAGCTGAGTGCCTGTTGGGATTGATCCTCGGAGATCATTGTATGAGACATTGAAAGATTTCAAGAAACTAAGGCTTGCCAATGATGATGGGATGTTTCCAGACAAATGGTTCATGGAAAGATCCAATCCCTCCAAGTTCTTGAGGTTGGATATTTGCTCCGGGATGGTCCCGGAGAAGTTATTCATGTTAAGATACAACGTCTGGAGAAGCTGCAATTGCCCAATCTCAATAGGTATGCTCCCACTAATGCTATTGTTCCTTATGTCTAACACTCGAGGAAAGTAGGACAATTTGTACTGCAAAAGTGTTCCATTGGTCGATGTATAGATAGGCAATTCGAGAACATCGTCATCTACTTGAACTGCAGTTTTTTCAGATACCAACATGGGTAACCTACAAAGTTCTTTTGGAAATTCACCTGAAATTTGGTTTGATCCCAAGCCTACAACAAAGAGCCTTGGAAGAGTCCCCAGCCAACTAGGAATTGGCCCTGTGATTCTATTAAAATTTAGAATCAAGACCTCTAGCTTCTTGAGCTTGGATAACCATGCAGGTATTTGACCACTGAGCTTACAGCTGCTCAAATCCAGCATTTGAAGATTTTGAAATCCATCAAAATCATCCATATTATCAAGAGCTGGAATTTCCTCCCCTAGATAAAAAGTTGATGAAAGGAGGAGCACCTTGAGACTTTTGCAACCCATTAAGATCTTTATTGCCCCCGTGGCGTTGGTCAATCTGGTATAGCTGATCGAGAGGAAGGACAAGAATTGCAGTGAAAGAATCTCAGGTTGTATCTGCCCCTCTAGATTGTTTTTGCTCAGTCGAATCGCTTTCAGGGACTTGCATGAGTAAAGACTTACTGGCCAGAAACCGGTGAAGTTATTATGGCCAAGATCAATTTCGGTTAGTTTAACAAGTTTGGAGAAATCAAGGGTGGAGATATTTCCTTCAAAAAGGTTGAGTCCCAGGTTTAGTTCAACAAGGTTTGTGCAGTTCATCAAAGATGGGGGCAGAGAACCTTGTAGGTTGTTGAATTGAAGGAACATGAGTTTCAGTTTGGATAGCTTACCAATACTTACAGGGAGCAGACCACTCAATCCATTAGATTGGAGGTCAAGGATTGTGAGGTTGGTGAGGTTGGCAATTCTTTCACCTATGGCTCCATACAGTGAATTGCGAGGCAATGTGATTTCTTCAAGTGTTGAAGCATTAAAGATATCATCTGGAAGTAGACCCGAAATGTTATTGTAACCGGCACGAAAAACCTGCAGTTTGGAACATGCCCCTAGTCCGGGAAAAATATTGCCACTGAATTTATTGAAGGAAAAATCCAATAGCCTAATGGAGGGAGAAGAATGAAGACAAATAGAGGACGGGATAGACCCGGTTAAGGTATTGTTCCCGACACTGAAACTAGTTAAATTCCAAGCTTGTTGGAAGAATGAAGATGGGATTTCGCCATGGAGGTGATTGCTTGACAAGTCCACCATCCGGATCACATTTCTGGATGGTAGAGAAGCCGGCAGCTCTCCGGAGAGAAGGTTAGAGTTCAAATCTAGGATCTCAAGACGGTTTAAGGACGAGAAGAATCCAGTTTGATTTAGTGAACCATAAAGCGAATTGTGGGAGAGATTGAGGTGGGTGAGATGTGTGAGATTTGCAAGTGATGAGGGAAAAATACCTCCTTTGAGGCCTTTGGAGGGCAAGAGCAATTGGGTGACCAAACCATCTTGATCACAAGTGATGCCTTCCCATTGGCAACAATCAACTGAAGTCCAGTTTAATGGAGGGGAAGAGAGAGAGAGAGAGAAGGACATGAGAGAGCTGCGTTCAGTCAGCTTGCATGCATATTTTGCAGATATAATGGAAGAAAAGAAGAGGATGAAAAGGAAGCCATAAGAGATTGGTTGATGATCAGGCTGAGGTACCATGTTTCTTCTTAGATTTAGATCACTCACAGGTTTGTATGTATTTTTATATGCAAAATATACGTCTTCATTGTAAGAAGTCAAAATAAAATCTTTAGCCAGGAAAGAGAAATGAAAACGCCAAGTATTTCAAGTCCTAAAGTCAAAGTCTGTAGTTCAAAGTCGTAAATATCATCTGTGGATTAGATTAGAATCAAAGATACTGATATCACATCACATGCTTGTTATTTTGCTTCATGGACCATGTCGAGCACAAAGACTCTCGAGCACTAAATAAAGGATCAAAGACGACTTTGAAAAAAGAGAAAGAACAAAAAAGAAAGTTCTTTTACTCCTTTCATCATGTCGATACAATTTTCTTTGGTTTTACTAGCAGGCAAGGAGGGAGAGCAAGATTATAATTATGTATTAATTTTTATAAAGTAAAAAAAAAAAAAAAAAAAAACTTTATTACTGTCTTTCAGAATTTTTCCAAGGTGTACTTTGGAGAGTAAGGGAAGAACAAAGTGAAGAGGAGGGTTTAGATTGTTGCTATGCAGCAGCTATGGTTAATAAAATCTTTTATTTGTAGAGGAAAAATACACTTCACTACCCCAGAAAGCGATCTTTAACATTGGACAGAAATTCGAAATATGCATATCGCCATGACCTGCTCAAAGCTAAAGGGCCACAAACTCCCCAAAATCCTATAATGAAACCAAGAGCCACTGAAATATGAAGCCATGGAATTCCATTCGCATTGCCATGTACATCTTCCACGTTAGAAGTTTTATTATTATTTGTGTTCATCTTTTGGCACTCATTCGGAAGCGGGGCACCACAAAGTCCTGGGTTACCCTCAAAGGCAGTGGCATTGAAGCCTTGGAGCTGAGTGCCTGACGGTACTTGTCCATGCAGATTATTGTATGCAACACTAAATGAAGCCAAGAAATGAAGATTTGACAGTGAAGATGGGATCGCGCCCGACAGATGGTTTCTTGAGAGGTCTAATCTCTCCAAGTTTGTGAGGTTAGATATCTGGTCTGGAATGCTGCCAAAGAGGTTGTTGACGCTAAGATCCAACTCGTGAAGGTGTTGCAATTGGCCAATCTCAACCGGTATGTTGCCACTTAGACTGTTGTTTCGGATGTAAATTGCTCTTGGCAAGTTGGACAGATAGTTGTACTGCAAAGCAGTAATGGATTGATTCGTGCGTTGCGTGTAGATAGGCAGTTCAACATCACCATGGTCTGTTGGAGTTGCATGTTTTTCTGATACCAGTGCTTGTAGTCTGAAAATCTCCTTTGGAAGTTCACCTGAAAGGGAGTTATTGTCCAAGCTTATAAAGAAAAGACTAGGAAGAGTCCCCAACCAACCAGGTATTAAGCCTGTGAGTCTATTAGTAGACAGGTCCAGGGCTTCCAGTTTCTTGAGCTTTGACATCCATACAGGTATATGACCTGTAAGTTGGCAGTCTGATAAACCAAGAAGACGGAGATTTTGAAACCCCAAACCAACCATAGCCTCACCATCAGGTAGTTCTTCGCCTAGAAAACTATTTGGAAGGGTGAGTACCCTGAGATTTTTGCAACCCATCAATATATATATGGCCCCTGTGACATTGGTCAGTCTGTTCCTGCCAAGGGAGAGGAAGGACAGGAATTTTAAAGAGACAATCTCAGGTTGTATTTGTCCCTCTAGATCATTTCCGCTCAGTCGAATTGCTTTCAGGGACTTGCATGAGTAAAGGCTTACCGGCATGAAACCAGAGAAGTGATTACTCACCAGATCAAGCTTAATAAGTTGACCAAGTTTGGAGAAATTTAGCATTGTGATATTTCCTTCCAAACGGTTGAATCCCAGATTTAGTTCTACAAGGTTTGTGCAATTCATCAAAGATGGGGGCAGAGAACCTTGTAGATTGTTGAAATGAAGGTGCATGAGTTTCAATTTGGAGAGCTTCCCAATATGGTGAGGGAGCACGCCGGTCAGCTGATTAAAGTATATCTCTAGGATTGTGAGGCTGGTAAGATTGACAATCCTGTCACTGATGGGACCAAAAAGCTTGTTGGAAGGTAATGAAATTTCTTCAAGTGCCTGAGCATTGTAAATATCACTAGGAAGGGTCCCTGAGAGATTATTGAAACCTGCATGAAAGACCTCCAATTTCGAACAGGTCCCTAGACCAAGAGGAATTGAGCCACTGAAATCATTGTAGGAGAAATCCAAGACTCTAACCAAAGAAGAATAAAGACAGATAGAGGATGGCATTTGGCCAGTAATATGATTTTTGCTGACATTCAAACTGCTCAAATTACCAGCATGCTGGAGGAATGAAGAAGGAATTGTTCCGTTGAATTGATTGCTGGATAAATCCACTATTCGGATATAACTGGATGGCGGAAACAGAGGCACTTCACCAGAGAGAAGGTTGTAGCTCAAATCAAGAATCTCAAGGAAACTCAAGGACAAAATGAGTCCAGCTTCCAGAAGACCAGAAAGCTGATTGTGGGAGAGATTGAGGTGCGAAAGATGCGTGAGGTTTCCAAGAGAGTGAGAAACGCTTCCTTGGAGCCGTTTGGAGGGCAACAACAAATGAGTTACCCTACCATCCTTGTCACAAGTGATGCCTTCCCAGTGACAACAATCACTAGAAGACCAGTTTAAAGCAGAAGAAGGTACATCAAAAGATGACCAAAGAGAGTTGTGATCTGCTTTGTTGCATGCATGATTTGTAGAGATGACAATAGACCAAAAAAAGAACATGAAGAAGACTCCACAAGGCATTATATGACTAGGAACTGCCATGGTTCTTTTTGCTATTGCTATACCAGAATTATCGTATATTATTTTGCTCACAGAACTATGTATATATAGTATATAGAAACACTCCTTTGTTTGGACCAGAAGAGCTAGAAACAAACGTAAAGAGGAAGTTGATGGTTTAAATTCTTCTCCGCAATATTTCTGGTTTGCCAGCCACCCATCCTTTGTGGATGGGGGACCCTACTAACCCAAGGGTAGTGGGTGTGCTTTGTGCGACTTCACCCAAGGTGAACAGCCACCATACCTCACCTGAGAAGGTTTTAATCAAGCAACCTGAATATTGAATTTTGAAGTCTTTGCTTTCCACTTATTGAAAGGAAACAAACGCAGAGAGTCCAGACAAGGACTGGAGTAGAAATTGCACCACTAGGGGAACACCACCAGGGGAACACCACTAGGGGAGGGCCTAATAGGGGACCGTCGATCATGGGTTGGTAGCAATCAATCTCCTTAAAACTTTTCATCTCAGAAGGTTTACATTGACTTTGGCAATGATTAAATTCCACTGTACTTAGCCAATTTTTAGATGTAAGTTTAGGAAACTGATTAAATAAACAAAACCAGTACTGATTTTAATAACATACTCTCAAGATAATATGCATGACAAGTTGGGGGATAAAAAAAGTAGGAAAACATTTTCAAAATTGAAGAGGAAGTTGAGGAGAGTTATGAATTAAGAGATGATCAAATATAATAATTAAGCATAAGTGTGTACTTAAGACTACTTTAGAAGTACCTTTTTTTTTTTGGTTAAGAAATTTCGGGATTGCATTCATAAAACAGCCAAAAAAGGGCCCATACAAACTAGTCACAAAGGGCCATTACAATAACAGAACGATCTAATATTAAAATTAAGACAATCTGGGGCTTCTCCACTAACGATCACATAGAATCGAAGAAATTCTGGCTTAGGAATCCCAACTAAGAGTGCAAACTTAGAACAACCAAAAAGAGATCAAGCTTAAAAAAACCAAGACATAACAATACAAAGAAAACTCTCACATAAGAGATGTGAGAGGTTAATTTGAATTATGAAGCAGTTGATTGAGTTAAGCCTACCATGTGACTTGTTTCACTGTTATGTTTATTGATGTAAAATTTTCGAACACCTGAAAAAGAGTATCCAAAAATCACAAATTAAATTACTCGCAAGTGCACGAATAAACATTAATATAGAGATATGCAAGTACGAGGTCGAACCCACAAGGACCGATAAAAAATAACTTAATTAGTTAAATCACACTAAACCCAATTAAATGAATGATTGATTGATTTGAGTGATGAATTAAGGAAAACTTAAATTGCAAGAATTAAAAGAAAGAAAAATTAAAGGCTTAAATGTTAAAATGGTCCCTGTGTTTTGCATATTTGGCAAATTTAATCCATGTGTTTTCAATTTGGCCAATTTAGCCCCCGTGTTTTACTTCGTTAGCCAATGTTGTCCATTATGTTAAATTACCGTTTAAAAAAATCATTAAAGTTTAAAATTTAATAATAAAAAATTGTTAAGTTCAGTGTGTACTTCTTCTCTCATGCTGTTGCTGCCACCCAACCCAACACCAGAACCATTAGTTGCCTTTGGGGGGGGGGGGGGGGGGGGGTGTTGGAGGGAAGTTGTGGGGCGGGTGGGTGGAATGGATCGGGGAGGGAAGGGAGGGCTCGGACTGCTCATGGTGGTTGTGGTGATTTCTTTATCCCTCCAAGGTTTTTTTGGGACTGCTCATGTTGGTTGTGGTGTGGGTTGGGTGGTGGCGGTGGCATGAGAGAAGAACATAGAGGCTATCGGGTTTCCATATTTTAAGTAAATTTTTTAAAATTCATATTTGTTTTCTTTGTAAATAAAACTTTTTAAAAAATTTAATGAATTTTTTAAACTATAATTTAACGAAATGGACAACATTGGTTAACAAAGTAAAACACAAGGACCATTTTAACACTTAAGCCAAAATTAAACACACGGAAAAAGATAGATTTAAAAGAAAAAGTGATGAAGATCTAGGGTTATGAATCCACCAATGACAATCCTATTTCTTTTTCTTAGAGCCAATTACTATCCAATTATGATGCCAATGTTAAAGGTTGTTCTTTCTAAAGTATGAAGTAAGCCTGTCAAGGTCATAAATTGTGTATCCTTATATGCAATTCTACAATGTCAAGATGTTCAAATTTAACATACAAGAACCCGTTAAGATTAGAAGAATTTAATCAACCAAGTAGGACTAGTGGATGACTTTTCTCTCCTAGCTATCTACTCTTCTTAATCTTAGTTTCAATAAACCTAGTGGATGACGTTTCTCTCCTAGATTAATCCAATTATCTAGATGCAAAGTTCCATAGGATTTCAAATCTAGAATAAAATTCACAGAAAGATTAAGAATTTAGCACAACATATAATTAAATAGAAATCAACAAAGTACTTCACAAATAATCATGTCATGGCTTCATCATAAACCTTAAAAAGATATTTAGTTACACATAGTTATAAAAAGGGTTATTCGCAGCAATGGTCCCTCAACTATACCCGTAGTTACACTTTGGTCCCTCAATTCAATTATTAGTTGCAAGGGTCACTCAACTAGGTGCTATGTTGCGTCAGTAGTCCTTCCGTCAAGTCTGTGGCTTTTTCCGTTAAAAATGAGGGTAAATTCGGAAATTCGTCTACAACACTCCCTTTCCTCCACAATCCTCCATTGCCGCAACCTAATGAATGGAGGAAGGATTATGAAGAGTTGGCCAAATAAATCGATGTGGCTAATCCCAATCAAATGTATTTGAGGTTTCTGTTTTCTTTCTAAACGAATCTAAACTTTTTTCATCAAAACCAAGGGCAGTAACCTTCTTCCCTTTCTTCCCCTTCACTGTCTGGATCTCATCCATCATGATGCGGTTACTCACCACATTAAATCCCAAGACAGCAGGGCTAACCTTCTTCCCTTTCTTCCCCTTCTTCTTGCCACCCCCCTTGGAGGACCCATCTTGGTCAACATCCCAACCTCTGCACCGTACGAATTCACATCTCCACCACCAAACCCGGTGAGCTTTTGATCATTCTGACTTTGAAACGCAATTTCAAGGACATCAGCGGATAGCAACTCCTTGTAGTCGGCAAAACTCAAGGAAACTCGTATCTAGCAAAATTTTTAATTTAAATCAGTGATACAATTAATTATGACAATTAATATCGCAAGAAGAATGCATTTGGACCAACAAGAAATGAAGCCTATATTAGTATTACACCTCTGATCAAGGAAGCCACATGCCTCAATTGTGTGTGTTGTGTGCCGGTTTTCATGTCCCTAAATCATTTGCTGGGGTTCGATCAAAGGATTTGGAGTCGGCATACGCTCAGCCCAGAAGAGATTGGAGTTATCTTCGAAGGCGGAGACCCACTCCTTCTTGCTCCAGATGCCGGAGCCTTAGGGCCAGGTGGTCTTGCCGACGCAGGAGTCGAAGAGGTCGCGCCAGTACTTGCCGTCGTAGTTCTTGAGGGTGGCCATGTCGTGCTGGACATCGAGGAGGCCGCCGGAGTCGGATCGGTAGACGATCTCATCGAGGGAGTAGGACTCGAAGTCGACGGCGGCAGCAGAGGAAGGGTCGCCGTTGAAGGGGACGTAGTGGGCAGAGAAATGGTGGGTGTGGGTTGTGTTGTGGTAGCGAGCTTCATCGACTGTTGCAGCAATGGAGGATTGTGGAGGAAGGGAGGGTTGTGGATGAATTTCCGAATTTACCCTCATTTTTGACAGAAAATTTAACAGAGTTTGACGGAAGGACTACTGGTGCAACATAGCACCTAGTTGAGTGACCCCTGCAACTAATAATTGAATTGACGGACCAAAGTGTAACTACGGGTATAGTTGAGGGACCATTGCTGCGATTAACCCTTATAAAAATAAGAAAGAAATAAAATAAAATAATAAAACTAGGAACATGGTGGCGTGCCCAAAGCTATACTCTTCTCTTTTATCTCCACCCTTCTAGAAACATTGGGTAACCTTATATAGTGCAAAATAAATAAACCCTAATTTCAAAAGGTCTGGAAAAACTCTCCAAAAACAAAAGAAAACCCTAAGGGCCAGTTCGGTAATGTTTTAAAGGGTTGTTTTCATTTTCAGAGAACAAAAATGAGGTAAAAATACCTTCGGTGGCCCAAAAACAGAAAACATTGAGAATATTTTCATAAAATGAAAACAAGTTCATGTGTACTTGTAGAAAACAAAAAAAAGTTGTTTTCATTCTCATGGGAAACGTTTTCATAAAAATAACTCACATATTATTATTTCAAATTGTACTACCAGACACGTTTTCATTGTTTTTGTTTTCTGAAGATGTTTTCTATTAATCTACCAGACGCATTTTCATTTACTTGTTTTCATTCTCTAAAAATATTCTAAGAAAACATTCTTCGAAAACGTTACCGAATGAGCCCTAAACAATAATGGAAACAAACTAGGAAAGAATCCTTCTTTGACTGGGACACACATCAGCTGACTTGCATGAAATCTTTGGAGTCGTTCCACTTCCTATAAAATTCTGGAAAAATATGAGACACGTAGCGTTATCTCTTAGCTTTCCAACCATATATCATACGCCAATAGATAAAATCAGGAAAGTCTTAAACTCTTCAATCTCCTACAGCAGTACAGTTTTGACGGGATTGCATCTTAGGCTGTCTTGACTTGCAATTCTGGAACAATTGACTTTATAGAAAATTATGAAAATTTGACGAAATGATATCCAATGTATTAGCTTTCTTCTCCAACTGGCCTTGCGCTAAAACTCTTCCGAAAAGTTGATTTTCCCTCAAACACCTTCTAAGAGAGCAGAAAAACTAAAAATAAGGAAAGTAAAGTAATAAACTCTTTTTAATCAACTTTCCCTACAAAAACCAAATATAAAAGGTCTAAAAATATAAAAAATAAGGCACTTATCATAATGATCTTTGTCTTGACTTTGAAAGCAAAGCTATCATAACTAACAAGAAGAATGTTATCAATTGATGTTTGAAATTTAATATGAGTTAGGCATTGAGAGGTCAGTTATATGCATATTGGGTTTTTTATTTTCTTCTGCAGATTGGATTCAAAGGTTACTTAAGTCGTGATCAGTCTCAGTCAATAGGTCTTCTGCCCTTGTCGAACGCATGTCACACCATTTTTGTCCTCCAGTTCATTCCGTATATATGCTGCTGTTCTGTCTCTTCATTAAAATAAGGCTTTTTATCACAAAACGTCCCTGAGGTTTGCGAAACTATCAGATTGCATCCTTTATGTTTTTTTGTGTCATTTATGGTCCTTAAGGTTAATACGTGTGCTCACAAATAGTCCTTGCCGTTAGGTTCCATCTAAAAATCTGTTAAATTGATGATGTGGCACACATGTGGGTCTCACATATCCAATGATATGATGCCATGTGGATTAAATAAAAAATTACATTTTAAAAAATAATTTCAAATTATAAACCATTAAAAAAACTTTAAAAAATTTAAAACCCAAAAAGAAAAACAATTCACCACCTCCTCCATTGCACCAAACCCCCACATCCAGCCTCCTTCCAACCCGCTATCCCAAATTAACACCCATAACAGCCAACCCAAACCTAAACTCCCCATCACCCACTGCCTATCTCATCTCAACAACCAAAGACCAAAATTGTATGTTGTAATTATTTATATAATACAAAAATATGGTGAAATTACATGAATTCTTGCTTGTTTATGAATTTTCAAGGATAAAATTTTGGTACTCGATTCTATTTTGCTGCTGCCTTCTTCGGAGTCGTTGGTAAAGTCGAGGCCTTCACCGGAGGAGATGGTGGTTAGTAAGGCCAAATCTGGAGTGGGTTGGGTGGGCTTAGTGGTTGTCTGAGTTTGGAGGGGGGGGAGGGGGGTGGGGGGAGGGGAGAAGAGGGGAGTGGAGTTTAGAGTTGGTTGCTGTCAAATAAAGAGAAGAGGGAAGAGAGACAAAGAGGGAGAGAAAAGGAGGAGGGCGGGGCAGTGGTGCGGAGGGTGGGTGAGGATGGGGTGCGGCTGTTGGAGGTCTAAGAGGAAGGGGAAGACTGGTGGGGGTTGGGGTTTAGTGCGATGGAGAAGATGATGGTGATTTTGTTTTTTGGGTTTTTAATATGTTTTCATTTCTTTTAAGTTTTTTTTAAATTTTTTATAAGTTTCAAATATATTTTATTTATTTAATCCATGTGGCATCATATCATTGGATATGTGAGACCCACATGTGCGCCACATCATCAATTTAACAGATTTTTGGACGGAACATGACGGAAGGACTAGTTGTGAGTACACGTATTAACCTTAAGGACCACAAATGACACAAAAAAACGTAAAGGACGCAATCTGATAGTTTTGCAAACCTCAGGGACGTTTTGTGATAAAAAGCCTTAAAATAAAAACAAAGTGATTTGACATCTAAGAGGCCAATGAAGAAAAATGCAGGAAGCCGGCGGTTCGATTATATATGCAGAAAATCATAACATAATTATAGGAAAAGATGCTAAAACTTGGAGCATCTTATACGGATTTGAAGGAGCTAGACCCATAGGATTTGGACTTTCTGTCTCTTCACCTCAAAGAAAAGGTGGGGGGGGGGGGGAAGGGTGGCATCTAAATTGGGTTATAGTAAAGAAGATCACTGGAGTACTGTGTTAAGTTGTTTAACAACCGCTAGACCCCAAAAGCTTAAGCTCTCGGGAAAGGGCCAACAATATGTACCAAGCTATAACGAACAGTTTGTTTGCCAAATCATTCTATCTTGAATATTCAGAAAAACTTATAGAAAGATGACAGAAAAAAGAAAAATATTGAAATAATTAAGATTGCAGAGTACTCCCTAGCTTCTAAGCCTTATACTCTTTATAATGTTGTTCTTCTCTAGGTAGGGCAGTTCGGACTTTGAGTGAAATCCTTGCATCTTTGGCTCCGTCGGAGAAGGTAGGCAATACAAGTCTTACAAGATCACTATGGCCATGACTTCAAAATACACAGTTTTGTGCTCAAATTCATGTGAATGAGGGCAAACTGTGACTAAAAGAACCCGAATTTTATTGGGCAACAAAGAAAGTGTCATGTCTGATTTGTTTATTATGCATAAGAACTATAAGACAAATTTTAAATATGTGCAAGCAATCACTTGTAAATTAGACAAGTCATAAATAAATCACGTTTAAGTATACATTCCTACATTACATAATATGAATTTGGTGTGCTTACACTTTCACAAATTTAAGAGATTTATGCAGGTAATTTAAGCATTTAAATTTTGTGAGTCATGCTCATGTGTGATGTGTTCACAAATTTAAACTCTACTCTTGAAATATCAATAGCAGTTGTCAAAGTAAATCCAATAATCCAATCGAAAGAGTTTGTTTTATAAATTAAAGTGAAAGAAATTTTATAAATTCACTACATAAAATTACTAGTTTATTTGGAAGTGCTTCTGGAAGGGTTAAAACGCTTTCTTACAATCAAAATTATTTTTGATAACGTTTGGCATTAAAGTTTAAAAGTGTTTATGAGTCATGGAAGCGCTTTTTGGAGAAGCACCTGCCATTTGCTTCTTCAGGAAGAACTCTCAACTGCTTTTTTATAAAGTACTTCGATTTCTTATGAAAATTCCAACATCTTTATAATAAAAGCGCTTAAGTGCTTTATAGAGAAGCAATTTCAAACGTTCCCTACCATAACTTCTTTTTTAACTTGAGCAAGGATTTCATTAATTTGATCCAATAGAAAAGACGTAAAAGCAAGCTCAATAAAGGCTCTAAATGGGGCTGCACCACTCTTGGGCTTTAAAAGGTATCACCCGGAGTCAAAAAGTGATCCCTAATAGAAGCAAGTTGGGTCTTTAAAAACCCAAGCCTAGTTGGAGGGTTGCATCCACCTCCATATATATATAGGGCTCTGGTTGAAGCCAGTGAAACCAAGTGGGGCTTGCTACGTGGAAAGCTGAAGCTCACTTTAGGTGCTGCCATTCACTCGCTTGCGCAGCTCCCCATGGCTACTCACCTGGATCTGCTTTCCTTGGCTAATCCAATCGCTGACCTTATGTTTTTTTGCTTTCCTTGGCCTTTTTTGCTTCTATTTCTTTTTTATTTTTAGAGCACTTCCACCCTAGCCATATAGCCTAGGCAAGAGGCCCCCTAGGCCTCAAAATCAGCTTCCAGTGCACAAATCTTGTTAGGGTAAGAGATGGGCTCCACCAACCCGAGCAAGGCCCAAGGCAAGATGAGCTCGAGCTCCTGCCCGATTTATATAAAATAATTTATATTTATATATAATAAAAAAATAATATATATATATATATATATATATGAAAATTATTTTAGGGCTGCGATGTCAGTGCACGAAATTAAATTTTTTTACCATTGGCGCGTGATATACATGTGGGGACCACGTGCGTCTTGCATGCCAACGGTAAAAAAACTTGAATTTTTTTTCCTCCAACGGCTAGAAGCCACGTGGTGCTACCTGGGGTGTCCGATCAATTTTTCAGTTGCCATCCAACAGCTGCCAATTTTTATTACATAAAAATTGAAAACAAATTTTTAAAAAAAACCAAAAAATTCTGATTTTTTTTTCCTATACATACCTACCAATTTTATTCAATTTCCACACCAAATTTTCTACTACTTTAAAT
This sequence comes from Prunus avium, assembly GCF_965620075.1. Classification (NCBI taxonomy): domain Eukaryota; kingdom Viridiplantae; phylum Streptophyta; class Magnoliopsida; order Rosales; family Rosaceae; genus Prunus; species Prunus avium. The sequence goes on along the minus strand of NC_142289.1, from coordinate 38,156,625 downwards.
TTCATTTGTGTAAAAATACAAAATGGCCTCTTCCATCGAAGCCGGAGGCTCAAGGACAACCATGGAAGATGTTTTATTGTGTGAGTGTTGGGTCCAAGTTGGTCATTGCCCGATCACGAACAATGAGATGAAGTTCTCTCATATGTGGAGGAAAATTCATGGAGAATTTTGTGAAAGATCGAGTTTGCCTCGTAAGGAAATGGCATTGGCTAGTGGGTGGAAATTTTTGAATAAAGAATTAGGGAAATGAAGAGATGCATTGGCAAAAGCGAGGGACAACTTTCGAAGCGGCGAAAATATTGGCAACGAGGTTAAGTTTTTGTAATTGCCGGTTTATTAAATTTAATGCCATATTTTTTGATATTTTCTTGCATTTCCAATTTGTTTTTTTATTATAAATTATTCAAGCACAAATGTGATTCGGTGCCATTGGCCAAGGTAAAAAATCTTTCAACAATCACCAATGTTGCGAGGTTATGAAGAATTGTCCAAGATTCAAAATTATTTCCACAGGTCTGAGCGTTGTGTTGAATAAGACGTCACTCCATGATTCACCAGTATAGGATTCGCCATTGGACTCCTCGATCGATCAAGACTCACCAATCCAAAGGGAGCCGAGGCCTATTGGGAGAAAGGCAGCAAATGCCAAGAGAGGGAGCAATTCGAACAATGAATGTGCAAATTTTTTGGGAGCAAATTGCTATCAACGGCGCACTGAGAATTGAGAGAAACATGAAAAGAGATTAGGCTAACAACGCAAGAAATGACGCATTTGCAAGAGAAATGGAGTATGCACATAAACAATACATGGACAAGAAAGATTGGGAAACCATGACATGGATAAGGGAGCCACATGTCCCCTGAAACAAAGGCATTTTGGAAGCAAGAACAAAGGGATATTATGAAAAGAAGGCTTTTCAGTGATGATAGACCTAGCAACACAAATTGGTTAAATGACGAAAAAACCATTAGGTTGTATTGATAGGGGTGCCCTTTCTTAATTAGTTGTATTGATTATCTTTTATTGAATAAAGAAATCATTCAATAATATAGCCATTTATTTAAAACATTGCATACATCAAAATAAAGCATAATTGAAAAAAACCACCAACAAAACAAAGCATAATTGAAAACAAACCACAAACAAAACAAAGTATAATTGAAAACAAAGCATTAAACTTGACTTCATTGACCGTGCACCTATAAGTGTTCGATCAAGTCAACTTGACATCTTTCATGAACATAAGAAGATTGCACTTATGTATAACGGTCAATCATACAGTTGTTGTAACGACTGTCCCTAATCAATGGTTTGTGCTCCAGGGATTGTCTATTTGCTCTTATGGGCCGTTCATAAATTTTTGTCAATGTCATGTTCATAGTATTGAGTTCGAACATCTCTGGTTCATCATAATCATACTCATCCTCCACAATCATGTTATAGAGGATGATGCACGTAATCATAATGCTCCGAAGCACCTCTTCATCAAACTTCCGAAATCTGAAATGTGAACTTTATAATAAATATGGACACGTGGCAACCGAAAATCTTATCTGAATATTTTATCCGAAATCTGATAAGTGAATTTTATAATAAATATGGACACATAGCAACCAAAAATCTTATCAAAATTAATCCTATAATAAGTATAAAAAATAAAATTAATTGTTGTGAATAGTAATTGCCCTTTGCCATGGCAATGGGTGGAAAAGTAACAATAAAATTGCTAGGGCAGGTACTATTCAAATGAATAGGAACAACCCGTGCCTCCCCTTACCTTTTACAATGGGGTGGAAATGCTTTTATAGGCTGGCGAGTGTTGATGCTGTTACTTTTTTTGTATAAATATTTTTTTATATGTTTGTTGTTTCCTTGTGTTTGCTTTCAATTTATATTATTTTCCAGAATCTCATCCAAATTTTAATTTTATTTATTTATTGAAAGTTCATTAAAAAAAAAACATAACATAAACATCAATGAACACAAATTAAGTCTACAACAAAAGAATTTAGCATGTAAATTACAAAATCAAAACAGTTAGAGCTCCAAATATAGAGCCTCCATTGTGGAAAAGATTCCTTTAAAGCCCGAAAGATTCAACTAGAGCTCTAAATGGGGCTTTATCCATAATTTTTAGAGCTTACCATTGGACTTGCCCTAAGCGATGGAGGCTCTTCCTCTAACCAAAAAGTTTACTTGCTAACAACAAAGCATGCCTAGCAAGACTTTGAAAACGAAAAATTCCAAGTTGTTCTCCCAACATTATCATCACACGATTCACATGCTTAAATTCACCCACAATATCTCTCGAATCCCCCTCCAATATCACTTGTATGGAAATTTTTTTTCTTTTCAACCCACATCATGAATCTCTTATTCACGTGGACCCAAAAATATCACAAGTTCATAAACTAAAAAGAGAAAAAAAGAAAAAAGAAAGAAAGAGAAAGATCGAAACCAAAAACTGCGCCAACACGTCGCATCTGCACTTTTTATAAAAAATATCTCTCCGTTATCAGTTAACCAACGCCCCACCCAAAATATCTACTCTCCTCACCCTCCCAACAACTGGCCGCAGCTCCTCCTCCAACCGCCATGTCCACCGCAAACTCCGACAACCATCTCCAGACCCCAATCCTTGACTCTGAGTCCGCTCAGCTCCTCCAGGCCGTCTCCCAGCACGGCGGCTACGCTTACGTCAGCATGGCGGCTCGAGCAGCCGCCGGAGACCTCCGCGCCGCGGAGGCGGCTCGCGAGATGGCTTGGGAGCAGCTCCACTCGGGCCCCTGGCACTCCGTGTTACCCGTGTGGCGCGACGCCTACTCCATGGCCTGCCTCCACGTGGCCAAGGTCCATGCCTTCGCCGGTGAGTTTAGCGACGCCCTCAGGGCACTCGACATGGGCCTCATCATGGGCGGCCCGCTCTTGAAACCCGACTTGCACTCCCTCGTCACCATTGTCTCTGCCAAAGCCAGGGCCGCTAGGGTTTCTGAAAAACAACATCAATACCCCAAATCGGACCGCCGATTGGTCCCTGACGACCTCGACTCGAAGGAGGTGAGGTTCGTCATTTCATATCTGAATTCATAGCCTTTTTATTATTCAAAGCGCAAAGGTAGCATCTTGCTTTGAAATTCATTGCATTTATAAAAAAAATTTCATTAATTTACACATTGCAAGGGATCCCAAGTCCTCTGCTTGCACAAGTGTAGCTTTGGAATTGGTTTCTAGTTACTGGGTTATCGCAAACACCCATGGATTTTAGTCTTCTGGTTTTGATTGCGCAGTTGCTTGGAGTTTTGCCCACAAAGTCACTTTCTTGTAAAATGGTTTTGAAGAGGTCTGGTCTATCTTTGGAGGGGTTTTTGCGTGAATATCTCTTACCGGGTTACCCAGTTATAATAAGCGATGGCATGGGTCATTGGCCTGCCAGGACTAAGTGGAATGACATGGATTATCTGACAAGGGTTGCTGGTGATCGCACAGTGCCAGTTGAGGTGATTAATCTTCTTCGAACTATATAAATTTAGTACTAATTGATTGGAAAGATGCTTACTTTAGTTACATTAATAAGTAATTGATGCTTGATTGGATTACTTTCTTCTTTCTTCTTTCGCTGTTGTTAAATAACTGACAATTGGTAAAGTTTTGAATGCTTTGTAGGTTGGGAAAAATTATTTATACCCGGAGTGGAAGCAAGAACTTATTACATTTTCCCAGTTTCTTGAGAGGATTAAGGCTAATGGCTCTTCCTCTGCTGCCCCAACATATCTTGCTCAGCATCCATTGTTTGATCAGGTGTGTTCTTTTACACGGTTACCATGTTTTAATAGAAATATGCCTACTTGTTGGGCTGGACATTGCCAATATGCCACCTTCCAGTTTTTGATATCCCACTAATGATTGGCAGATAAACGAGCTGCGTGACGACATATGTATTCCCGACTATTGTTTTGCCGGTGGTGGGGATCTAAGGTCTCTAAATGCTTGGTTTGGTCCAGCTGGGACAGTAACCCCATTACACCATGATCCACACCATAATGTGCTTGCTCAGGTATTTTAGACAGATTTTTCTACATGGAATACTATTATCATCATGTTGCCTATTGGAGTTCGTCATTCATTTTCAACCTTACAGTTCTTATTTTTGAGTCTCTGTCATAGTTTTCATCTTGGTATTTTGCTTATATTATTTCCCCTTTCTATTAGCTTTATTGCAAGGCTGGGATTCAGGTTTGGCCTTAGAAGTGGCATACATTAGTTTAATGGTTGCATACTCAGTAGAATAATCATATAGTAAGCTGGATTTACCACCAAATTGTTTCAGTTGTGATTTGCAGAGTTCATTCCATGGTTTTGCCAGGGAAGCAAATCATTGGTAATGGGAGAGTCGCATCATTGTGGAGATAAGAGTCTCACTGAAAGAAATGAATGATTGTATACTAAGGGCATTGTCTCATTGCCATCTCAAAACAGTGAAACCTCGTGCTCAAACATAGTTTAGAAGCTGATAGTTTCATAGAACATACCTAGTTGTGCTGGCTCTACACCATAGTATGTTGTTGAAGACTGCAACTTATAGTTATCTTGAAACATGTTACTACCAGACCGTGTCTTAAGTACATAACGAGTTCAGTGTGCTTAACTATCATGAATGACAAGATTATTTGCATGCTCCATTCCAGGCAGAGACGTACAGTACTTGAATACATGCACAAACACGGGCAAATATGTGCCTGTTCGTATATGCATGTGGTGTTTCATCGTACAAATAATTGATCAAACATCTGTATGACTGAAATCCATTGCTCATTTTCAGGTAGTTGGCAAAAAGTATATAAGGCTCTACCTGGCTTCGTTGTCAGAGGAACTCTACCCATACACTGAAACCATGCTTTGCAACTCAAGCCAGGTAAATTACATTCTTGACCTCATTGAAGCGAGGGAACCATCTGAACAAATTTGCTTATTATCTTGTTGAGAATAGAGATGCTATAGTTGCATGTTAATTATACCAGCCAAAATTGATGTGACCTCCTTTATGTAGTTTTTCCCTTCTAAACAATGAGTGCCTTGCCATGCATGTCCTTTCTTTTCTTTTTGATGATGTCAATATAGATCATATAGATGGGATCGGATTCTCTTTTCTAAAGATCAAATATATATACTGATTCAATATAATTTGGTTTGAAGGTTGATCTAGACAACTTAGACGAGAAGGAGTTCCCAAAGATGCGTGACTTGGAATTTCTTGATTGCATTTTAGAGGAAGGTGATATGCTTTATATCCCACCAAAGTGGTGGCACTATGTGCGGTCTCTAACAACAAGTCTCTCTGTTAGCTTTTGGTGGAGTGAGTATGGAAGTTCATAGCTTTTGGTGGATTTAGAAGTTCAGCTGTGTCTTGTTTATTCTTTTTGGTATCGGTATAAGACAGAGGGCAGTTGTCAGTTCCAAAAATATTACTTTCTCATATATACGACATTCTGTTCAATCTTACATCATATGATAAGACTTACAGATGTCTGAATTAAAAGAAACTGTTACAACATTTTTAGGATAGTATTTCAACATCTCTCTCTCTCTCTCTCTCTCTCTCTCTCTCTCTCTCTCTCTCTCTCACATCTAGTTAAGCAGAGAACTTATTGAAGTAAGTGAACTAAACCATGAAAAGCAAAGGCCCCTAAGAATCAAGACCTACTGAGGATCATCTCTATCATTTGGTAATACATCATACAAGATTGGTTTTCTAATAACACTTTTACATTTATTTTCTAAGTGATTTTTTTTTTCTTATTCCACCCAATCTCACCTTTTTCTTCTTTTAGCTGATTATAATTTGTTTAATAGTCCACCCTTTTATTTTACCGGTATGACTCTGCAGCAACAGTGATGCAGCGGAACAATAACAAAAGATAATTTTGAGCAAACTTAACTCTGTTGATCTAAGAATACCCGGAATTAAAATTCTAATCTGTTAATTCTGATAATACCCAGGAAAAGAGTAAAGAGATGAGAAAAATCTCAATCTTCATTCAATAAACAAACATTAACTGCCCTTGAAGTCTACTAGCCAACCAGCTTTAATAGCCAACAAAAACAAACGTTTGGCCCCAGGAAAGCATTATTGAAATACTGAAACAGTAAAACATTATTGCAATACTTAAACAGTAATAAAACGAATGTGTAAAGACTTCAAATGTGGACAGACTATTAGGATAGACTTTATTCATCATGATCAATCATGACTCCATCAAGCAGTAAGAAAGTCTTCCAAAGCTTTAATAGACGACCCCTTGTATCCATCCTCATCCTTCATGGCATCCTTAAAATTTTCCTTGGCCTCACAAGCTTTTCTTCTCATTTGATTCCCTTTCTCTGTCTCATTCATCACCAACTCCATCTTTGCCACTATATCTTCATGCCTAACCTCACAGCTCCTCCCTCTTGCTACCTCCACACAAACCCCAAGCTGCTCCACCAAATACTTGGCAGTAAAAAACTGTTCAGTAGCCACAGGCCACCCAAGTAAAGGCACCCCATGGATGAGGGACTCCATCACTGAATTCCACCCACACTGGCTCAAAAAAGCAGAGGTTGCTTTATGAGACAGAATTTCAACTTGAGGTGCCCATTGTTCCACAATTAACCCTTTGTTTTGAGTTTTAATCCTCTGCATGAACCCTTCTGGCAACCATTCATCCGCCTTGAACTCTGAATTTATATCATATTCCAATGGTGGCCTAACAACCCAAATGAAATTTTTGCTACTAGCCTCCAATGCCATTGCCAACTGCATCATCTGAGACTTGGATATTGTATTCTGAGAACCAAATGATATGTACAAAACCGAATTGGGTGTTTTCGCATCAAGCCAGTTTTTGCATGCCTTTGGTGTGAGTTGAGCTTCTTTTCCAGCTCTGTTAGTTCCATTTTCTGATGATAGAAGAAGTGGCCCTACAGCCCAAACTGGCAAGTTAAAGGTCTTCCTGAGGTACATTGTTCCAATTCTGTCAAGCTCCTCCACTGTGTTGATTATAAACCCGTTGGTTTTCATGCACTCAGTAAGTACTTTTTTCATGTACAATGCAAAAGGGTCAGTGCCATTGCTGGCTCTAAGACTTTCTGAGAGCTGGGAGGAATGGAATTTATTAGCTTCTGGAAAATCAGGTAGTGTGAATTCAGTTTCATCAGATTTTGCTTTCAGAAGAGGTAAATGCAAGCATGATGAGTAATAGCACGCCGTGCCAAACCCTCCAACTATGGAAAACACAGCATGGCGCATGCCAAGCTCATGAGCTATCTCTGTAGTCCATCCAAAGAAGATGTCAGTGATGATGCAAGCCGGTCGTCCATGTTGTCCATTTCTTTCATGAACAAGATTGTGCATGAGATGTTTGAAAGAGGGTTTGAGGGACAAGGAAGCTTGAAAGAGTTTGAAGATGAGATGGGGGTTTAAGGCATTGGTGTTTTCGGCGTCAGGAGGGAGGCCGTGATCGGAGCTTTTGAAAGGGATTTCAAGGAGGCGAATGGAGGAGCTCGGAGGAAAAGAGGATCTGAGCTTCTTGATGTTGAGTGGGGTGTTGATGAGGGTTATGGTGCAACCCTTTTTCTGCTCTAGTAGTTGGGCCAAAGCCAAGAATGGAATGATGTGGCCTTGTGCCATGAATGGGAACATAACTATGTGTTCCTTGTTTTGTGCCATTGCTGTTGAAAACAGAATGAAAAACAAGAATGAATAATGTCTTGCTTGCTTACTTGCTAACCCAAGTTGGGATCATTTATATAAAGAGAAAGGGGAGTCAAAGGGTTCCTTTGTGATTAATTCTGCATTCATTTCTAGTTAATGGGGAAATTTGGAAAGTAGGTAAAGTTTGGACATGTTCAAAGACTTTGTACTTTATTTTTTTTTTGAGGAGTCGCGAGAAGGCTAGAAAACCCGTTCACGCGGGGTCCTGGACTGGCTATATTTCTTTGAAGTCCTCTGATATATTTCTTCTCAGTTGCTATCCTCTCTATTTTACTGGTCACAAACCTGTGGAGTTGGCTTCTCCGCCAATCTATCAATGTATGCGGCGCAATAATGTTTGTACTTTTCCGGTGTGGGAACTTGACTCTTTTGCTTGGATTAAAAGCTCTTTGCTGCAGGTTGGCAGAAAAATACTTGATATGTTTAATTGAATATTGACTTTTCTTCTTTCTTATTTATTTATTTATTTATTATTATTATTATTTTCACATAATTGAGAACTGGTGGAGTTCTGAATCTTTTATTGCATTTCGTAGTGGCTAGTTTCTTGATAGGATTCAGGCCAATGTCTAATATAGGATCTTTCTATGCCTTGAATAGAAAGTAAAGTAATAAACTTCAACAATTTCTCTACTGCAGTTAATTTGAATAATTAAAGCTGATTACAATTGAAAATCGGGCACGAAAGTAAAGTAATACCCTTTCCATTTCCATCATATACCCTACATCATAACCCTATTAAATCTCGATTCCAAGAAATGTGCATTGCACGATTTAGTTGTTATCAAAACATTCGATTGTTCGATACATTTTATTGAGTCTTTTTTTTTTTTTCGTTGCAGAAATTATATTTAAATGGTGACTTAGAAAATGAACGATCTTCACTCGTTGTGAGTAAAAAGAACCGGTTAACTGTTTCGATTATAAAGTATATGGTGAAAATTCATTAATCACAACGAGATGTGTAAGGAAGTGCACCCAAATGATTCTATATATATATATATATATATATATATATATTTTTATTTGAATAGCAAGTGAAGGGACAATAATTACTACAGGTGGCAAAGTTTGGTGCTTGTTGTCTCAACTACATCATTAGGAAACAGATTTTTGATGGGAACCAAGAATGCCCTCTACTCACAGCTAGGAATCACTTGACTCCTTCCTTGGAAAGAGCCATTGCTAGAAGCAATTAAGTAAGAATTGCTTCTTCCAAAAAAAGTAGCTAAGCATTTTCCCAAATATTTTCCATATCTTGTTTCGTCTTTGAGTTGCCGCTCCAATTAATGTATTGTCTACACTAGACTAGGTCGACCATGGCCTCCCTCCCAACATTGAAAGCACTAATGCCATTCCCGTTGACCTCATCCCAAACTTCCTCCAAGCTACTCTCTCTTTCAAGCCCTCATTTAGAAAAAAAAACTCATCTCTAATCTAATTTCTCATGACCAAGAAGAAGTTTGAGCTCTTCCATGCAATATTTGTTGGAGGCTGTGGCTTTGGTTTTGCATGTTACCAATCTTTGTGGCTAAATCTGCCTCACAAAGACACAGACTCCCATGAATTTACATTCCCTGATTTTCCAGAAGCTTCAACCATCCACATTAGGCTCATGGAGGGTCTTCTTAAAGTGTTCAACAAATAACATGAGCCTAAATGAGGAATTCTTGAATGCTGCAGAGCTAATGAGGAAGAAACTCAACAAATTAAGAGTGGACCAAATTAAATTATTGTAAGTTTGGTTTCACAATTGACTGTAATTACAGTGAAGAGCAAGTTGATTGGGGTCTCATAGATGTAGTTATAGTTAAATCCTTAAGGCTCCATTTAGATGGATGCATTTGAAAGAAATGATTTGGATTTTACAACAAAGCTAATGGCTATGTGGAAGGAATCATTTGAAATCCCTTAGTTTTTTTCCTTTATTTCTTATCCAAATCATGGGATACATGGATTGTAGTAGTTTATACAAATAATTTTACCTTATAATGTCATCGAAATCCATGAATTTAGAATCCCTCCATAGTCCTACGTTTTGGAGGCCCTATGCGAACATCCTAAATGGGGCATTCTACTCTATATGTATATTTATGTGATTTTTTTTGAGTAAGTTAAAAAAATATTATATGAATTCAAATTCACAATTGTAACATAAAAAAAACAATCAATATGTAATTTACACAATAACTTTATACAATGCATCAAAACATCACTTAAATATCACTCGTCTTGCATTTTTCGATTCAAAGATATCAATTCATTTTACATAATCACGTTTTTTACCATGTCTTTTCCAATTTCCTAATTGATTCAACTAGGTTAATTGATTTAAGCTGTAAGGCCATATCCTGCCATGGGCTAAACAAAATTTTGGCCAAATTTGGAGGGCCACATTTGGCCCTTTAGCCCTCCAACCGGGCCACATTTAGCCTAGCTTTGGCCTTGGCCAAATTTTTTGTGGGCCCCATGCATGTGCTTTTGAAAAAGATAAATTATCAAGTGTGGGCAAGAGCACAAATCATCTCGTGCAAATGCATATCCAATAGCCAACAATAAAAGCACTAACGTCATCGATATATTTTTAAAAGCCTTTTTAAATGTTTTCAATTCGTGTTGTTTAAGAAAAATTTATAAAAAAATTATTTGTCATGACCGTTTGAGGTCAGACCATTGAAACCCAACCTCCTTTTTTTTTTCTTCTAAATGTGGTCACCTTTTTAAATGTTTTCAATTCGTAAAAAAATTATAAAAAATTACTGGTCATGACCGTTGGAGGTCAGACCATTGAAACCCATCCCTTTTTTTTTCTTTTAAATTTTTTAATTTTAATATTTATAAATGTGGTCACCTTTTTAAATGTTTTCAAGTGTTGTTTAAAAAAAATTATAAAAAATTCTTGGTCATGGAATATTGTCTCTAAATAGTAGTTTAATTAAATTAAACAATACATAGTTGTGAAATGTATGAGTGTTGTACTATAGTTTTTCTCAAAATAATAAAATATGAAGGACCCTAAAATATAGCCTTGCATGGCTGGAGCTGGAAAAATTTAGCCCTGCACTATTCTTTAAAAAATTAATATTTTGAAGGGCTAAATATTTAGCCCTGGACTACGTTTAGCCCTATCACTAGAGATGGCCTAAGTTTAAAAAATAATTCGGTCTTTATTGAGTTTTCTCTTTTTAATTTTGAATTAAGTAATTGAGCAATTTTTTTTATTTTTTTTTTACTTTTACAATGAATGGGCATTTATTGTGGAAAAAAAGGCCTTTATTGAGTTTCCTATTTTTAATTTTGAATTGAATGATTAGGTAAGTTTTTTTTTCAAATATCTATGATAATTGGTTTGGGCCTAACATAATATTTGAGTCAAATTTTTCTATTACCAAATGCCCTATGCCACCCTGTTTCTCTCCTAAGTTTTTGACATGTGGCAAACCACTTAACAACACTTTTAACACTGTTAACTTTGTTAAGTCAACCTCCCATCATCCCACCGAGCCCAACTCCACCCTTCCCTAGCTTATTGCCCGCCAACCTAGACAGAGAACCACCCCACCCCACTACGGCAGCCCACCTTTTCCTTCCCTATCTTAACCACTCGACTGGTCCAGCAGATAGAAGCATTAGATTACATGAATTATTTTTGAATATTTGGGATTAATTAAAGAGATATTTAGTTATATACCCATTCTTAGCACTAAAACTATAAATAAACCCTACACCATTTTATTTCTATAAAAAAAAAACCCAAAAAATGATAGCTAACCCTATTGAATTTAATTTTGATTATTAAATTACTTTGATACCCTATTGACTGTTTTGGGCTTTTTTATGAGGTTTTGGGGTTGGGTTTGTTTTAAGAAATCAATGGTAATTTTGTAATTTAAAAGAAGTTAAAAGTCTTTTTGTTATATTTTAAATGGGCTTTGGGTGTGTTTCTAAAGTCCATTTCATATGAGGTTTTTTTTTATAATTTGGGCTCCTATATTGGGTATAATAGTGAATCTCCCATAATTAAATTCGAGTTTTGAATTCTGGTACAATATGAATTAATTTTGATTTCGGTTCTCCTTGAATTTAGGTGGGTTGAGAAGTCTTTTGGATTTTGTGACCGGGCTGCTTTGGTGGGGGTGGTTGGCTGGCCGGGATGAGGTGGCTGAAATATTAAAAGTTAACTTCCAACAAATAAACTCCAATCCTGTAAGCAACCCCCACACACATGAAAAATCTTTTGACAACATCACTAACAACTCCAAGTAGTTATCATCCTCAAGAATAAACATAGCAACGTTCTAACTAACAAAGTTATATAAATAAATTTCCTTCAAGCATGAATAAGTTAAGAAAACACCATATTTCAATTAAAATCAATGAATCCCGTAGAGAAATGGTGAAATCATACACAGAAGAGATAATAGGACATAGGGGTTGGTTCTTTGTCGAAGAGAGAGAGAGAGAGAGAGAGAGAGAGAGAGAGAGAGAGAGAGAGAGAGGGGATCCAGAGGGGCGGTGGTGTGGGATGATGTCACGACCCGATTTGAAAATAAGGAATATTCCCGAATCAGGGTGTGAGTCATACCATAGTCATAAGAATAAAATCATACAACCATGATATGATGAGAAAAAGAGCCACAAATAAAAACAAATTTACTTAACATCACAGAATCAGAGTCGCAGTAGCTTGTAGTTAAATACACACTAAGATCTTTAACAAACGGTTGACTACTTACAAATATTAATTACACAAATCAACAACAAAAGCCTAGTAGCTTGGTTGAAACCTGCTTCCTCACTCTTCGCCTTGAATCCTGCACAATCTATTAGGGTATGAGCATTCTAATGCCTAGCAGAGTACCATCAAACCCCTTAAGGTCAGCTATCATAATTAATCAAAGTGTCATGCATCAAACAACACAAGATATAGAAATTATGCAACCATACCAGATAAATAAATTTGCATATGCGGTGATGCCATGAACTCACTCCCTTCTAATCCCACTAATTCATACCTTAGGGCAACAAGCCCGCATGTCCCATACCATGCGTTTTACCACTATGGCTCCGAATACCATAAAATATGAATTAGCGCTCATCCGTCCCTTAACCCATTTTTCTTTTTGGTTTACGAATTTCTCAACTTTCACTTTTCATTAGAGGCCCTGCTCCCATCACCTCAATATATTCAGGCTCTGCTCCCGTCACCCGAATATATTCCACATTTAATTTACTTAGATATATCTAAGGCCTTCTCCCACCCCTTAGATATACCTCAAACGACATACACACACCCCGAACACCACTGTCTTTATGTAATGCAGCGCAAACATCGTTTATCTTTGCAAGATAATAATACAAATAATAACAATAATATATATCAGGCTTAATCACATGAATAATAATATTCACCCAACATCAAATAATATCCATGTAGAAAGATCAATAATAATATTCACATAACATCAAATAATATTCACCAAGAAAAGCAACAATAATATTCATAATTTATAGTACTATATATAAGCACCAAGATTAAAAGTGACATAGCCCAATCATTGGGAAATCAGGAAACCCTATGTTCGGTTCATTTTTACACATGATTTATCATGTTATTGACCCATTATTTTGAGTTAGTTCTTGACATTTTATAACTTTTTACTTCATTTCTGTGTTTTCTTAGATTTTACCTTGGTTATAATGAAAATGAGCTAAAAGTGCATTATTGGTTATAAATTCTGATTTTGTTCATTTTCGTAGGTCAACTTCTTGGCTTTGGATCATCATGCTTTGGTGCTCGGATGAGGTGAAGATCTTCATGAATCTTGTTCCAATAGATGTTGACTACAACATATCCAAATTTGAGCTCCATTGGACAAGTATAGCCTATCCAACCAATTCAGCATGTTACCACAGCTCTGGAAGTCTGTGTTGGACCAGCTTTCACCCCCACTTGATAACATCTTATTTCTACTTGTTACCACACCAATTGGTAACAATGAATAGCCTTTGAAGTGGGATTTCCTAAGTCAAATGGAGCCTTGGAATATACTTTAAAACAAAACTTCATCATTTGCAAGGAGACAAGGAGACAATGGGTGAAGACTTTGGCAATAGAATATTAAAAGTAAAAGCTGAAAAGGAGGAAAGAGATGGGAGCAAAGGGAATGTGCATCAGCCTTTGAACGGGGAATTCATTGAGGGAGAGATATTGAGCAGGTTTTGGAGCTGAAGAGCTACGAAAGGAAGGAGAGAAGGTGAAGCCAAGAAAGAAGGAAAAAGAAGACTTCCACCATTGAAGACCTTGATCTCCCATGTTCACAAAATCTGTAACTTCTTTCTAATTTTGTTTTGAGTTTGTATTTGAAATAAGTATGAGCAACTAAACTCCATAGCTAGGGCTTAGGTTGAAGCCCTAAACATGAAAACCTTATTGTTTTGATGCTTGAGTGTATGAATTTCTAGATATTGTTGATGAATTCCGATTCACCAAATTAATCTATCCTTGATGTGTGTTTTTCCTTGGTTGGCCATCTTTGAAAGCATGCTTCTTGAGATTGTTGGGATTATGTGTATCTTCATGTTTTCCTAAGCAATAAATGGATGAAGTAAGAATCATCAATGTGAATTGGTTTCTTGAATACCTAATGTAAACATCATGCTATTAGGGTTTTTGTGATGTTCATATTCTCTTTGAACTTAATGGGTTTTTCTTGTAATTAAATCAAAGTACTAAGCACACCTAGATTTGGTTATAGGGAAGGCACAAGTATTGAGCACTAGCCCTGCACTTTACGTATATTAGAGAGAATCAATGCGTCTTGAGCCACTAGTCCCGGTCTTGATTGCGAACATCTTCATCAACACATTTAGAGTTTATCACTTGAGTATCCATGAACATGGGTAGAATTGTTTAGGGTGGATTCCGAAATCCTAGTGTTTGTTACATTGTACTTTCACACCTTGATAACTCATCTTTGTCATTCACATTTAAATTTAAGGTTCATTTACTTTCATGCATTAGAATTAGGTCACTTGAACCAAACCAAACCCCCCCCCTCCCCCCAAATTGTGTTGTGTGTGTGTTTGAAACATTGTGTATTTTTTTATTTGATTTCTGTTTATTTCTGTAACTGTTTTTGACATTTGGTCCGTGTTGTGTTCTTCGTTTTTGTGTGCTGAATCCAACCATATAAAGAACTTGAAATTTGGACAAACGGTTGGAAAGTTATAGGTAAAACACTGGACAGAGGTCGAAACTGGAAAAACAGAGAAATGAATCTGTCCAAAAACGACCAGTCGTCACTGTTCACGACCAGTCGCACTGTTTATTTTCACTGTTTACGGCACTGTTCACATGTGATAAATAGGTGATAAAATGGTGATAGAAAGTGATGTTTATGTTTTTCTTTGGTTTCTTGTTTTGTTTCTTTTCTTTTACCTTCCTTTATTCATTTTTAGTTCCCAATTTGTACTGTGTTTGTGTGTTGTGTAAAATAAGTGTTCTTTATGTACTCAAATTAGAACTTATAGGAAGCCGATAAGTTCCTCGTGGGATCGACCCCGTACTTACATAATCTATACCCTAACAGATTCGTGCACTTGCGGGTATTTTTAATTGATTGTTTGCACATAAATTTGTGTCGGTTATGAATACAACACCCTACCTCAAGTCCAGCTAGCTAAAGTACCAAAAATTAACTTTCGGGAGTTCTTGGAGTTGTCGAATCTACACTTTTGATCCAATTCCTGAACAAGTTCAAATCCAAATTATTATTTAGCAGTCTTCACTTAATTTCACCTAGGACTAACTTCAACCTTACGCATTTCAAAGATTTTGTGCGAAAATGATGAAAATGCCCCTAGGACCAACCCGGGGTCCAAAGCAGCCAAATCCCGTCCAAAATAATCTAAAACTCTGTCCTATGACCTGTCAACACCGAAACAAGGCCAACGACACCCGTTATCCAAAAGTTACCATTTCGGTCCTGTGGGCCCACAACAACCGATACTTTGCACCACCTCGGATTGACTCAAAACATATACCATCGGACTTGGATCGAAAAATCAAGTCGAATGGACTAAAAATATGGCGTTAGATGTTGCCGGAATAGCTGCCAGCGCCGCCACTTGCCGAAGCCGCGAGTGGGCTTGCTCCGGTTACTGTTCATCATCTTAAAAAAGAAATCGTGCAACTTCCCTTGTTTTCCAGATTAAATCCCAGATTTGTGAGGCATTTTGACTGACCAAATGTTAACTAAAATGGGCAAAATTATAGTGGTTTTGAAGCTTAGTATCTCTAGTTTCTAACCCAACAAACCACACTAAAAACGGATCTAAAACGAAGGAGAAAACCAGCTCCAAAGTTGGGCTCGTGGCTGGTTTTTCTGCAGAAAACAGAATTTTTTCCAAATTTTGAACATGTGTTTGATGTATCAAAACTCAACCAAATTCGACGAAATCAATTGTGTTTTGTTACTTGCCAAGTCTAGTTTAAAACAAAACAAATGGATTCCTCAAACACTCAAAGTATTGGGATAAAAGTAGAGCCAAAGGGAGGCTCGCGGACTGCAAATTTCCAGAAAATGTAAATTTCCAGATTTTGTTCAAAGTTGTTTTCAATCATTCTAACACCCCAAGTGGTTCCTAAGGCTTCTAAAACTCTTCTAAACTTTATACCTATCATTAGAACTCATCAAAAACTCAAAATGAAACCAAAATCAACAACACCCGCACTTGAAAAATTACTCTATCCACCCAATCCGAAAATAGAGATTCAACATCTTCCAATTCAATCTTCCCAACACTCATATGACTCAAACTATTCTTTAAGAGATTAAAATCAAACAACCACAAGGTTAAAACCAAAATTTTTGAAATTGACTCACCTTTAGAAACTCTTTTCTTCTCTTCCTCCTATTTTCTCCTTTCTTCCTCACCCAAACTTCCATTTCTTTCATCCCAACTCTTATCTTAGTTCATGCAATTAATTTTCTTAGCCTAGACTAGGTGACTCACCCACTATAGGTTTACAACTCATCCCAAAATCAGATTTTTGAAGAGAATGTGGGAAGAATGAAGGAGGAAGAAATGCTTGGCTTACACGTTACCTCCTTCTATTTTTTTTTTTTTTCCTACAAGGGTATTTTGGTAATCTTTCACATATAGAGGTATTTTTTTGGTCTTTTTTTTTTGTCCAACTTCAAATTAAACATACTTAATTTAATAATCTCAATCCAAAATCTCTTGATAAAATACTCATAATCATTCTCCACCATTATATTATTTTTCACTAAAATATGAAAATCCACTGTGAATTTTTCGGGGTATTATAGATGATGGGAGTTGGACTTGACAGAGTTAACAAGTTAAAAGTAAAGTACTGTTAAGTGGTTTGCCAGATGTCAAAAAGCTATGAGAGAAAGAGGGGTCACAGGACATTTGGTAACATGAAAATTGGACTCATAATATTTATATAATATAATTTTTAAAAAATAATATAGGTAAGTATAGGGTATTATACAAATTGGGCAGGGCCACCCTGCCTGCTTTTGGCCAGGGCCTCTCCTGACGAGCATTTAACATATTTAGAGGTAGAACAATACTACACGTGTTAGGAAAGATGGCAAATAATGGTCTGCACAGGTTCTTGCCATTTCAAGTTCAACACATCGGTTCAGGGATGGTTCCTAGAAGGACTGACCTGGGCTATAGCCCAGGTTAGTTGTTATTTTATCAGCCAAAAATTTAATTTACCCACCCATGCTTACTAATGACAATCATGCCATCGCTCATCCAATAATACACTTAAGAAAAAGAAGATAAGACAAACTAATGAATTGATGAATTCTCTTGGACTATTCTTGGACATTCTTGTGTAAGACATCTCTGTAAAGTTATCTCTAAAATGAAAAGTATTTCCGTCTTGTTCTTACTTTTTTAGCTTACTAACAACCTCTTTTTATTTATATTTATATTTTTTTATTTTTGTATGAACAACTTACTGCTAATTTTTCTTTCACTCATAAAATCAAAAAGACTGAAATATTCTCATTATAAACTCATCACACATAATCCCTTTAAGTGAAAATAAATAAATAAATAAAAGAATGAATTGGTACGCTGCAGTTGTTGCACCTTTATGTTCCACTTTTCAGTACGTAGATACGGTAAATTTAACCCATCCCATTTTAAAATTCTGAGTCCATCCTTGCATCGATTGCAATGGTGGCTAACGTTAATGGCTTTGCATGTTTTGGTTCTTGATATGTCAAGATCAACAATAATAGTGATAGAAGTCCTGTGTCATGTACCAGCAAAAGGACTTGATGCATGGATATTAGATACTTTTCCTGCAATTCCACAGCCTCACGTTCGAAACAATAATTCAAGCCTTTGTTCAGAAGAGGTTTGTCAAAATCCTGTGATGAGCCATTCATGAAATAAAGGAAGAGGTCCACTCCACACCGTCCTAAGGTCTCTTAAATCTTAATGGCTTTATTTCTTCTCTCCTGAAATATGAACCAGGGGAGGGGAATGCTATGGCATCCTTGGTTAGTAACTTCGCATATATTAGGCGCATTATACACATAAAAAGATGTTTATTTTTTGTCAAATTCTCAAAGATATGGTAAAATACACATTTTTAAAATCAAACATATTATACATGTACTATTTATGTACATACGTATTCCTCATGTTTAATTCACATATTTTATACTAATTTTTATTTATTAATATGGGTAATATTTTTCACAAATTATTGAATAAAAAGACTATGCATTAAAAAAATTTAAATTTAAATACTTAAAATATAATATAATGGCTGAATTTGTCATCGTATTGTTAAACCCATTAACTTTCTGTCCACTATCTTACTAATCTGCAAGTCAATGTTATTCTTCATTGGGCTGGACCCGTTGGCTTTCCGTCCAGTATCTTACTAACCTTTTTCCTACTCCATCTTAATTGTTACTTGAACAAGTAAAAGTTATGTCTTAGTCCAAATGGGGTTAACATTTCTCTTTAGCCCAAAACAAATTCAGCAAGTGGAGTGACTCCGATCACGGCCAAAAATGAGGGTCGAAACCCGAGTCCAACGTCCAAATGTAGGAGACCGAGTTGGAAAACACCTTCCTTTTTTCTCAAAACCCGCCGGAGACCGAGTTGGAACCCGAACCGGCTATAAGTATCATTTGTAGTCTCTGTTAGCTCTCTCTGAAACTCAGACGAGAAGCCACTGCCCCGCAACAGAGAGAGGAGAATGGCCATTACAGTAGCTATCAACTTAGCTCTAATAAATCCATCGACTTTATTTCATCCCAAGTCTCCGAACCCTTCAAAGCTTAGAGCTTTCACTCTCAGATGCTCCTCCGCCACCTCAACCGCGGTCACTGGTACTTCTGCTACTACTTCTCTTATTTCCCTTTATCGTTTCTATTTTTTTCTCCCATTGTACCAATTGCCCAATACATTGGATTAGTGTGCATGAATGTTTTTGAAGAGCAAGTTGTTTGGGTGCCATTGGAATTCAGTTTTATGTCCAAGAATTTGAAAAGAAGAAACAAAATAAAAAAAAACAAAATGATGGGTTTATTTTGTTAAAACTTCAAACACCCCCATAAAGTCATTCAGCTATGTAATTCTTGTTCTTAGGCTCAGCATTCATCTTTTAGATGAATAAACAATCAACACTAATATCCCAACCCTTTTGCTTTTTCTGCCCCTTATCTTACATTTGATAAATAAAATGAATTCCCACGTTATATAATGTTAAATGTTGTTATTCTTGATAATACAGGTTTAGATTTGTTTCATAAAAAAATTCTCATTTTCTGTACTTTATTTACTTCTTTGGCTTTAGATTTGGCAGAAATACCTTGGAAGACTTCAGATGCTAGACTTGTGCTTGAAGATGGTTCAATCTGGAGAGCAAAGTCGTTTGGTGCTTCAGGGACCCAAGTTGGTGAAGTTGTATTCAATACATCCTTGACCGGGTGGGATGACCCATAATTTTGTATTTCCCCCCAATTTATCTTAACATGTCAACTGTCATGTTGGATTCTTTGTGTTTGTGGGACTTGCTATATAACCTTTTCAATTATTATTTTTTTGGTAAGAATAAACCTTTCAGTGTTCAGTATAAGGATTTTGAAACCTTTGACTATGGGCCCTCTCTTTTGGGCTTGAGGCAGTATATTAACTAAATAAGTATTAGTTAGACTTCCTGAGCTGTCTAAGTACAATGTAGGAGATTATATGAAACTTCATACAGCTCCCGCCTTTGTCCCATTTGAGAGTGATGTTAATCAAACATTGGTTAAAGGAATCTAGTGCTTGAAGTAATGGAAGTAGTTACCTCATCCTTGGTTGGGCATCAATGTTCAAGAGTTGATGAGTTCAGCATGATCATACGAGTCTGATATATGGGCATTCTACATGTTTACACAGGTATCAAGAAATTCTTACAGACCCTAGTTATGCTGGACAATTTGTTCT
This sequence comes from Prunus avium, assembly GCF_965620075.1. NCBI lineage: Eukaryota > Viridiplantae > Streptophyta > Magnoliopsida > Rosales > Rosaceae > Prunus > Prunus avium. The sequence continues at coordinate 38,136,376 of NC_142289.1, read as the reverse complement.
CATGACAAACCCACATATTGGAAATACTGGTGTAAATTTTGGTAGGTGGAGTGTTCTTTCTTAAGTTTTGAAAATTATATTGTCTTTTAATATGTTGAATTCTGATGTTGATGCCTTCCCTATCAGATGATCAAGAATCAAGGCAATGCTTCCTTGCTGGTCTAGTGGTTAGAAGTTTAAGTATCAAGTATGCTTCCTTCTAGTACTGCTGTAGAAAAATTGGCATCAGCAACTTCACTGGTTGAGCTCCATTCAGTTCCAATGAACTTTTTCTGTTTCCTGTTTTGCAGTACTTCAAATTGGAGATGTGCAGAAACACTTGGTGATTATTTAGCAGAAAGGAATATCATGGGAATTTGTAAGTTAAACAATGATATTATTCCTTAAGGCACTTAGATTTTGCAGAATCATGTGTGTAGGTGTCCTATGCTGTATATGTATAAATTCTGACTTTTGCTATTGATGCTGACTGATTATGCAACAGATGATGTTGACACACGTGCTATCACCCGAAGATTAAGGCAAGATGGCAGCCTTATTGGTGTTTTGAGCACAGAAAGGACAAAAACAGATGAAGAACTATTGGAAATGTCTCGTTCGTGGGACATTGTTGGTAAGGATTTCATTGAGTTAGTTAAACAAGGGAAAGGATTAAAAATCCATGGTTTCTTATTTTAATTTTGCAGGGGTTGATTTAATAAGTGGTGTGTCATGTAAGGCCCCTCATGATTGGGTTGATAAAACAAATCCAGAGTGGGAATTTAACTCCAGTAAAAGAGGTGGAGAGGCATTCCGTGTAAGTCAGCGTTAAGTTACTTTTAAATTACTGCCAGATAACAGTTTTGCCTTTTGTTTTGAAGAGAGAGAGAGAGAGAGAGAGAGAGAGAGAGAGAGTGAGTGAGTGAGAGTTTTGAAATAAGAACTAGAAACAGCCATAAATGGTTTTTAGTTCTAAAGTTATCTGTTATTCTTTCTCTCTTCTTCAGCTCTCATTTCTCATTTCTCTCCCCTTTATTTCTTCAAATTAAAACAAAAAGCAGACATGTTTGATAATGGATTGGTATCGGCCTGATGTTGGTAGTTCGGTTTTAAGTGACTCTTTTTCTTCTCTGTATGGGTATGAATTGTAGGTTATAGCATATGATTTTGGAATCAAGCATAATATACTCAAGCGCTTGGCTTCCTATGGTTGTAAAATTACTGTTGTGCCTTCAACATGGCCCGCATCAGAGACTCTTAAGATGAAACCAGATGGGGTCCTTTTCAGCAATGGCCCTGGAGACCCATCTGCTATTCCTTATGCTGTTGAAACAGTTAAGGAGATCATTGGAAGGGTTCCTGCTTTTGGAATCTGCATGGGTCATCAGTTGCTTGGCTTGGCATTAGGTGGTAAAACTTTTAAAATGAAGTTTGGCCACCATGGAGGAAATCATCCAGTCCGTAATCTTCGTAGCGGACATGTTGAGATAAGCGCTCAGGTGTGTATGTCTTATAAGTTTTTGACTTTTGATGACATAGAATGTGGTAGTTTTGAAGTCTTTTTATGCTTAATAAATTTGAAAGAAATGAACTGACATCCTGAAGTGGGTCTTCAGATCATTGTGCTGGTTTTTTCTTATTAGTTACATTAAGGTAATGAACATGTATGAACCTTTTATGACTTTCATTTTGTGGCAGAATCACAACTATGCAGTTGACTCTTCGTCACTTCCAGAGGGTGTAGAAGTAACTCATGTCAATCTTAACGATGGAAGCTGTGCTGGTCTTGCCTATCCTGCACAAAACATCATGTCTATTCAGTACCACCCTGAAGCATCCCCAGGACCCCATGATTCGGACTATGGTATGTGACGTGTTTCTACAGATTGATAAATAAATATT